>NW_028234429.1:26576726-26584226 GCF_977035675.1 Penaeus japonicus | reverse complement strand
TGGATGGAAAGAGGAGAGGAAATTGCATCTTTATCAGGAGATATAAGGACATGTCTGAGACGTAACTACCGTTGAATCGCTAAGTTACGGCGCTCGTCTCGTAGAATCCGCGAGACCGCCAGACCGATAGCCCTGCGAGTGAAAGGCGAATGTAAACCTTCCACTTCTAGAATTAGGTCTCACATGAACCTCGAGGGGGAAGGGAGGGGGTGCTGTGAGGGGAATGGGAGTGCTCGGAAGATGAACGAGATGAAAGGACTATCGAGCAGGAGGGGAGGTAAGGGGTCTGCTGGGGAGGGGGGAGGGGAAGGGGAATAGGAGGGGGGGTAAGGGGTGTAAGGGGAAAGGGAGATGGGAGGGGGACATTGGTGGGAAGGGGGGGGGGAGGAAGGTGGGGAGGGAGATTGGAGGAGTTGGAAGGGGAGAGAGAGGGGCAAGTGGGAGAGAGGAGAGTGGAGAAGGAGGGACAGTGGGAGGAAGGGGAGAGAGGAGTGAGCGATATGAGGCAGGGAAGAAAGGGGAGATTGTGTGCATTAAAAGGAAGGCATCGGTATGGTAGCAGGTAGGAAAGGAGAAGAATCAAATAGGAGGATGTGTGGGGGTGTGGAAAAGAAAGAAGGTGGGAGGCGGGAGGATGAGAGGAGAGGGCTGGGTAGGAAGATAGGAAGGGAGGTAAGAAGATGGAGGTAGGTAAGTGGGAGACGGAGGGTAGGGGAGGGAAAAGAATAGAGTACTAAGGCCAGTTGGGGGGTAGGGGAGAGGAGGAGGGGAGGGAGGGAAAGGATGGAGGACAGGAAGAGTTGAGAGGGAGGGGGAGGATGAGGAAGATAAAGCTTCTATGGTTAGGAAGTCTTTTGGGATTTTGTGAATGGAATCTTATGTAAATAAAGTTGAGAACAGGGAGAGGAAAGAGGATGGCGTCGTATGGAGATGAGCATGGAAGGTGTAGTTAGTGTACTTGGTGTGTTTCAAAAAGAAAAAAAAGACGAAATATATTATATATTCGCTTGATATCAATCACAATGGACGATAATGAAGATATGTTTCAAATGACTGCAATTTGTTATAAAGGCCAACAATACTTATCTTAAAAAAAAGGAAAAATAACAGAAAAAGTGTGATCAAACGTCTCTCTCAATTTCAGGATATCTAAAACAAACCATTCTGCAAGAAGTCAACTATACAAAACTAATTATCTCATTCTGTGTTCGTAAATTCACTGCTGCCTGGGGGAAAAACCGGGTTCAAAGTTTCCCTAAAAAATCAGAAATCCTCTTGTTTAAGTACAATAAAAATCGCCAACTCCAATGCCATTAAAACTTTTGTTCCCTCCCACCCTCTAAATCTCTTTAACACAGCGTAATAAAACTCACTTGAAGTAAGAACACTTGTGCAATATTATCATGGTTTAGATTACGTTTTTAAGATAAGTGAGTGGATATAGGTAAATATAATGGATATAGGTAAATATAAATATAACTCCGTTGACCACTGAGATATGAAAACAAAATAATAAAAGAAAGATGAAGTAGATAATACCAAAACAGAAAGATGCATAATGAAGAAAAAAGAGAATAAGGAAAATAAATAAGCAGTTCATATTCGCATACAAACACACGCACACAAACGCTCATGCACAGGGCATAGGGGCTAGTACTTCGAAGTAATTCGATTTGGTTTAGACATATTAACACGCATATCGAAATCGAATATCAACGATTGTATCCATGGCTCATGCACTTCACGTTATATTTACAAGAAACTATTTAAATAGCATATCAAAGTTTTCATCAAAAGAATACAATTCTTACCTCATAATAACGCATTCATTGTTTTACCCTTCTTCGGATTCTTCTTCTTAAAATCCCTATTGCGTGACAGACAAGTTCCTCAAGGGAAATCAGTTTGTAGAGGCAGTCTTATCTATTCATATTAACGCAAAATTATCCACATCGTCGAGTAGCTCTAGTCTGTCGTAGTGATATGCAGTGTGTACTCAGTCATTTCCATAATCTTAATAAATCATTAATGCCATTAATATAATAATTTCTTCTTTATAATATGCTTATTTCCTTCTTTATAATATATATTTTTTTGTATAATATATATGCATTATACTTTATATTATATTTAATTTCTTCTTAATTTTGTAATATATTCAATTTCTTCTTTATAATATGATTAATTTCTTCTTTATTATATATCTAAATTTTCAGCCTGGTCTTTTACCTAAGAACAGGTTTAAAATTAAATGACAAGAAAGTGAAAACTGGAAGATTTTAACTCATTAATGATCAATAAGCAAAATAATGACAAATATTTTTAAAACCCTAGATATCAGTATTAACCTTCACAGAGGAAGATTAACGATTTATGACTATGGGGACTTTTTGAAAGTATAACATAAAATTATAACTAATATAAATATATATATATATATATATATGTATATATATACATATATACATATATACATAATATATATATATATATATATATATATATATATATATATATATATATATATATATATATATATATATATATATATATAATTATATATATATATATATATATATATATATATATATATATATACATTTATTATATATATATATATATATATATATATATATATATATAAATATATATATATATATATATATATAAATATATATATAAATAAATAAATATATATATATATATATATATATATATATATATATATATATATATATATATATATATATATATATATAATATATATATATATATTATATATATATATGTTATATATATATATATATATATATATATATATATATATATATAACATATATGTATATATATGTATATATATTATGTATATATGTATATATATATATATATATATATATATATATATATATATATATATATATAAGAATCCTGACAGCGCCTTATATTGCATACCATGCAACGGATGCGAGAAAGCATATTATGGTGAAACAGGACGTGGATTCAGCACCAGGTGAACATCGAGCCGACGTCCGACACCACAGAACATCCAACGCCATGGTGGTACACGTAGATGAAGCGGGACATCTACCGGATTGGAAACGGGCCAAAGTGATCCACGAAGGATTAAATCAATTAAAAAGAATAATGATGGAAGCTGCATACATCGCGACGGTGGAGAACATGAACACAGCGTCAGGTCGCTTCAAATTATCGAAGGTCGCGGCAACGTCTGTCATGCGGACAACGAGCGAGAGGTCACGGGAATCAGCTGGGTCGTCAGCTCTTGACTAATATATATATTTTCCTGTTTACTTGATGTAGCATGTAGTTCTGAAGACGGGGTAACCCGAAACGCGTCAATTACATCTCTTGTGTTGTGAAAATATTCAGTCTCTTTTATACCACTTTTATCCATTTGTCACAATGAACTCAGTTCATCCTTCACATGGTATAAATGGCGAGTGGATTGGCCCTCCCCGGGATTTTTTCACAAGACGCAAGATCCTGAGCAACAAGAATCGTCGTAACTTCCTGATGGACTGTTTGGCAGAGCAAGTTTTGCCTCCATCAGCTCCGAGCCAACTTAAATCCGGCGAACATCCGTTCCCTGATAGTGCTCGGGCCTTCCTTTTGGAGGCCATTGGGACTCTTCAACATCGATTCTACGAGCTCAGGAACGTACTCGAGGGTGACCACCTGCCCCATGAGCTGATCCTCCAACTACAACAGGAAGACCAGGCTCAGCGAGTTAAACATCAAGCAAAACGTCGACGTATATGCAGCAAGAGCAGATGGACAAAAGCTGGACGATGTGAGCTAATAACCAACATGTCAAGCAGACGCCTTACACAAACCGAAAAAGAAGCACTCTCTCTAGGCCTCAAGTTTAGCACCGGGCAGGACAACAAAGATTTTATGGATTACGTTATCTTGAATCACCGTTGGACCGACAGCGATGTTGACAAAGGATTTATCCAAGGGATTACTGCATGCTGCATGGCAGAGAAGTCTTCACGTCCCCCAGCGATCCCACGCAGATGCGTCACCGCCCTTAAAGGTCTCGGAGCTGATAAGGACGTCATCATCACTCAGGCTGATAAAGGTGGGGGTATTGTTATTATGGACATAAATGACTACACACATAAAATGAACAATTTGGTGATATTTCAACTTAAAGAAAGACGACGAGA
The DNA here is from genome assembly GCF_977035675.1 of Penaeus japonicus. Classification (NCBI taxonomy): domain Eukaryota; kingdom Metazoa; phylum Arthropoda; class Malacostraca; order Decapoda; family Penaeidae; genus Penaeus; species Penaeus japonicus. The sequence goes on along the minus strand of NW_028234429.1, from coordinate 26,580,036 downwards.
AGCGAGGCGAAAAGGGAAGCTGACCGTTTCAAGAAGAAGGCGAAATGTCTGGCTAGACCCTTCTCAGGCGCCAAGGGAATTATCAGTGATTCCCACCTCAGGAATTCCGACGATCTCATCAAACGACTCCAAAATTCTAGGTGCAAAAATAAGAAGCTGTTTAGTTTTGACGTCAAATCCCTCTTCACTAATGTTCCCACTGACGGAGACGTCCGAGCAGCTGAGAGGATCGTCAGCACCATGGAAGATAGTTTACTCCCGCTGACTGAACACGACTTCATATATATATATATATATATATATAGATATATATATATATATATATATATATATATATATATATATATATATACATCTATACACATAAATATAAATATATATACATATAATAATATATATATGTATAAATCTATACACATTTATATAAATATATATGTATACATATATATATGTATACATATATATATATATATATATATATACATATATATGTATACATATACATATATATATATATATATATATATATATATATATGTATATATATATATATATATATATACATTTATATATATACATTTATATATATACGTATATTTACATATATACACATATATACACTTATCCACACATATATACACATATCCACACACACACACACACACACACACACACACACACACACACACACACACACACACACACACACACACACACACACACACACACATATATATATATATATATATATATATATATATATATATATATATATATATATGCATGTATGAATATATATAATCAAATCCAAAACACTATATTCCATCAATTACAGTGGTTATTCTTCTCACATGTATAGTATTTATAATGTGCAATAACGATAAATGTATAGCATTTACAGTGTGCAATCATGACACGTATACATACACCGCACACATGCATTAACATATATTTGGACATACATTGATAGATAAATATTCACAATAAAAAGGGGAAACGCTAATTCATTGACTTGATTCATTACCTATTTTGCTACAGCCTCCCCTATAATACTTTTAAAGGAAAGACGCATTAGAAAGGTCTATTCAGTCCTTAACCTATATCAATTTCTTCTGAACATGATAATCATGTGACAAGACACATTTTTAAAATCCTTTATTTCATTTCTCAGGACGCCGGTTGGCACTAGCAACTGATGTGACCTGCCTTGGCTGCTATAAACCTATCCTGTACCTTCATTGTCATTTACCGTGTTGCTCCTCCCTTCCCTTCTTTAATGGCTTTCTCTTCTCTCTCACCTCAAAAGATAACATAACACTGTCCTTGACTGATATATTCCATATTTTCTCCTTTTTTCAGCCTCTTTACCTGTAATACAGTTCATTTGTATTTCTATTATCTAACGTAACTTTTTTGACAGTCAATTTACCATAGACTATATATGCTGATTGAGTATACAATAATGAGTATCAGAATACAAAATAGGACTCGTGGTATTACAATAGAATATTGTTCAATATTTAGATATTACTACATCCATTACGTAGGGTGTATTGATTAAAAAAAAAGAAAAAAAAGAAAAAAAAATCGTCCTTCAAAACGTAATCTATTCTACCAAAACATTTCAACTAAAAATAACCAAAGATTTAACAGTTAATGTTCTAATCAGTCTCATAAGTAGGTATATATATCATATGATATATTAAGGAACAGAAATAAATTAAATAAAATGAAACAACAATCCTAACTGTACTGCGCTGGTGTGGTAACAATTGAAGTCAAACTGAATACTCGGCGAGGTTAGAAGAGAAGGTGAAAGCCACATGTGTTTAGTAACGATCTCTGGTCGCATCAAAGCGTCCTGATATTAGGATAACTGCTCCTAATCTCCTGCAGTCTGGTTATTTTCTTGGATTTACTATGTTGTAAGGATAAAGGTTAAGAATATCGACTTCATTGTTGTTGTTGTTGGTTGTAGTGATGTGTGTTTGTGTGAGTGTGAGTGTGAGTGTGAATGTGATCTAAAATGGAGGAAGGTGAACTGTAATAATCGATGAAGTAATACGATAAAAAAAAATGTGCAAGAAATCATGAAGGGAAAAAAAAACATTTAAATATTACATTGGTATATTAGTTTGGTATTTCAATGTGCAAACAATGCGTCTTATGGTCAAATAACGCATCATCATTGCCAATTTATGTATTTACATACAAAGAAAAGGAAGAAAAGCAAATACAGACCAAAGGAAAAGATAAACCTAAACCAATTCATTAGTTCCCCCTCCCCACAAGTGAAGGTATTATGGGTAGATGACGTCACTGTCTAATGTGTTGGAACCTTGACAACTTGGCTGTTATCCAAGAACTATTGCTCACAGCTGGACTAAATCGGTGCGATGTACAAGTCCTGCTGGAAATGAACATCATCTTTCCCCTTTTCATTGATTGATTTTGATGGGTTTCAAAGCTTTCAATTTAAATTTTGTTTGATTTTAATTTGTGTTGCTTAAATTGCTACTTGGTTTATGTTTCTTCATTTTGGGCAATTTTGTTTATTAATTAAACGTTGATTTCCATCGTACTTTGGTTGTGTTACTTTGATGTAAATATGGTTAAAATATTCAAATCAATATTGTGGTGAATTCTACACGATAAAGATATGCATGCCATATATTATATTAATAATAAAAGAAAAAAAGAATGAAAGAAAAAAAGTCTTTAGAGCCTAAAGTATTACGTATAAAAAAGCAAGAGGAGGTCCAAAGCTTCAAAGAAGTTACACAATGGCTTCCGAGAAACTCCAAGAAGGCTTTGTTAAGGCAAGCACCTCCTCTAGTATATAATACGCCCATGTTATTACGACCCACGAGAATGCACATATCCAGATGAAGTCACAAGCAGCTAAGACAAGATCCAGCCACAGCCAGCTAAGAGAATGTCAAACAGCAAGCAGCCAAGAGGTCAGACAACAAGCAGCCAAGATAAAGTCAAGCATATCATCACGAAAATAAGGTCAAACAACAAACAAGCAAGAGAAGGAACACCTAAAACGAGAAGAAAAAAGGCTAGGCGAACCATGGGTTGAAAGAAAGCGGAAGCATTGTTTAAGTGGTAGGCATATTACAGTAATAGAGAGCCTGCTTCAAAGTGCATTTGCTTCTATGTAGAATTGTAATATAAACAGAACGGACCTAATGCATTAAGACCTATACTTTACTTTTGCAGAAAAACGGAATATTATTTTGCATATACTTTTTACATGACTTATACAAATGAATACAGAAAGGCAAATTGATAAAAATAAAATAGA
>NW_028234429.1:26541726-26544226 GCF_977035675.1 Penaeus japonicus | reverse complement strand
TCAAAAAGAGACCCGGGAGGAAATGGACATGTACATCACCATCCAGCATTAAAAACGAAATTGACTTCATAATCACCATTAGGCGCGACATTGTACAAGATGTAACCGTTATCAATAAAATAATTGTCGGTAGTGACCATAGACTGGTCGGAAGTAGAGTAAAATTACAGCTAAGAAGGAAACGAAATAAGCTCATACAGAAGCATCTAGTTAATCTAACTAACATTAAGATTAGGATGACGGAATTCAGTATCAACATCTGAAACAAATACCCAGCTCTCGAATATGATGTTGACAGACCAAATGAACGACCAATTCAGTGAGATATTAAAGGGAGCTGCACTTGAAATAGGGGGTGAAGACGAAAAAGAAAAGTTCAGTAAGCTTTCGGTAGTCAAAAAAAATTATGAAACAGCGTAGGGACATGAAAATAACATCAATCAGAGACAAGATAGAATCAGCAGAGCTGACTAAGACAATAAACAAGAAGAAGAAAGAGGATGTACGCAAATTTAACAAACAGTCCACACGGTCGAGCAGTGCCCGTCGGGCACGAAGGCTTTGCCCTTGTACGAGCAGTTTCAGCGGGGGAAACAATCAAACTGTCCGTTCCCGGCGCCAATGGAGGGCAGTGGATCGAGGTGTCTTCCGTCACTGCCAAACGCACGAGGTAAGGTGCAGGCAGATCCACTGACTACCACGTTATTAGTACACCATGTCCACACCGAGTACTAGTACATATTGGTCACGATAAGAATAGTGCTATCTTCATTCGAACTATGGCGTGAACCAAGGTGATCGTACCGTAATGAACCATTCGCTCACAACAACTGCTGGCGTCCGACTGCCCTCCAACCACCACAGACAGCTGTGTGGACACCTACATGGGCATAGTCTGCAGACTTTGCCCTGCCAGGCACAGCTCGACCGTGTGGACGTGACTTAAGGCAACAAAGAGGAGGCTCAGAATAGGGAAAAACCAAATGTATGCAGTAAAGAAACCTAATGGAGAGGTGACATACAATAAAAATGAAATTATCAATGTAATAGAAGACTTCTATCGCAACTTATACCACTCAAACGATCAACCACGTACGGAGACAAACACAACCATTGGAGACGTTCCAAACATTACAGTAGAGGAAGTAAATAGAGCACTAAAATGCATGAAAAGAGGAAAAACACCAGGAGAAGATGGCATTAATGTTGATCTTATTCAAGATGCAGGAGAACTAGCCAATCTTTTTAACAGATGTCCAAGCGTCGGTAAAACTCCGAAATCCTGGAAAAAACGCAATAATAATTATACACAAAAAGGGGGACACAAAAGATTTAAAGAATTACCGACCTATAAGCCTCCTTTCAGTAATCTATAAACTCTTCACAAAAATCATCACAGCTCGTATCACCAATACATTAGATTCAAAACAACCCAGGGAATAGGCAGGGCTCTGCAGCGGATTCTCAACTACAGACCATATCCACACACTAGCCCAAATAGAAGAGAAAACAAACGAATATAGGAAGCCCCTGTGTATGGCACTCGTAGATTATGAAAAGGCATTCGATTCGATTCAGATATCTGCAGTACTAGATGCAATTTGTAAACGAGGAGTAGAGGAAATATATTGCAGATTATTAGAGGACATATAAAGATGTTACAGAGACCATCAAAATCCACGCAGAAAGCAATAAAAAAGGGTGTTAGGCAGGGCGACACCATCTCACCGAAGCTGTTTACAGCTTACTTGGAGGAAGTATTCAAGAAGTTAGATTGGAAGGAGAAAGGGATTAAAATAGGGAATGAGCACTTAAGCAATTTAAGATTTGCAGATGACATTGTTCTTTTCGGCGAGTCAGCATATGAACTACAGCATATACTAAGCGATTTAAATAGGGAAAATCTCAAGATTGGCCTTAAAATGAACGTGAAAAAGACTAAAGTCATGTTCAACAGTCGAACCCTAGTTAAGCAAATACAAATACAGGGCGAGGTACTAGAAGCAGTGAATGAGTATGTATACATAGGGCAACTCATCAAGACGAGTACATCCTGCGATGCCGAGATAAAACGGCGAATCAGGCTAGGTTGGAGTGCCTTCGGTACACATAGTAATATATTACGAGGTCGTCTGCCACTATGTCTAAAGAGAAAGATTTTTGACCAATGTGTCCTCCCCGTCATGACATATGGGTCTGAAACATGGACTACGACCAAGGCACTCGAGAGGAAAATAGTAAGTGCTCAAAGAGGAATGGAAAGGTTTATGCTAGGAGTTAGCTTAAGAGACAAGAAAAGAGCCACATGGATCAGGCAACAAACAAAGGTAGAGGATATACTCAAGAGCATTAAGAAGAAAAAGTGGCAGTGGGCTGGACATATATATCGTAGACAGGACAACAGGTGGACAAAGAAAACAACAGAATGGGAAATACACGACACAATAAGACCAAGTTCAAGACCAATGACTAGATAGCAGGATGAAATAGCGAATTTCGC
>NW_028234429.1:26534226-26536726 GCF_977035675.1 Penaeus japonicus | reverse complement strand
CCTCCCCCTCGAAGTTCATAGGCCGCATTGCCAAGGCCTGTGGACTAAACATCAAACTGCAGAAAATTAAAAAAAAAAAGGGGGTTTTAATGCAGAGCATAGGTAAACACATCATCCAGGCAAAAGAACAAATCTAAAAATATGAAAAGAGGAGAGATCCACGACCTTAAATAAAACAAAACAGCCAACATTAAAAAAATAAATTATCAAATAATAGTAATTGAAAAAAACTAAAAACTGGCTGAACCCATCAAAAACACAATCCTAAAACATCAAAAACTTAAAATTAACCTTAAAGTAAAATGAAAGTAAAAAGAGCCAAACAAAATCAGGGATAACCCACTCTAATACTACAGGGCGAAACCTCAATGTTAGCCCTTTATCACGATCAGCTGCGACAAAGAAGGTCAATACCTACATCAGGCAGTTGATACGCGTTCACTCCTGGTTACTCGTACCGGGGACACTCGGAACCTCGGTTCCATCGTCCACCTCAGCCTCGGGGAAGAACTCTAGCTCCTCTTGCACCACATAACGCTTCATCTGGTTACAGTGGTAACTCTTCTCTCGGTAAGGCGGCTGCGTCGACTGGCAGATGAAGGTGACAGGTGGCAGATGAAGCTGCTGGATCACACGGTCTGGAAGGTGACGTAAATGGTATAACAGGCCATCGCTTACCTCGAATTCTTCTAATGGAAAGGGTGTTCTTCGTCGGGGCAGTCTCTGTTCCTGAAGGTACTGGATAATCTCAGTCCATAGGGGGTCCTTCTGTTGCTCTTCGGCAATCTTTTGGGCGTCCATGACAAGAGATGTTGCCGCTACTGCTCTGCTTAGGAGGTCAGGTACATGATGGGAAGCACCTGGTTTGTACCGAAGTTCGTACTGGTAAAAGGAGAGTTCGTGGGACCATCTTGTCATCCTGATTGACTTAGTTACCTGTTTAAATACATATACTAAAGGCCGGTAGTCAGTATAAATCACAAAGGATTTGCCATAAAGATAAGCATCAAAATTCCTGACAGCTTCGACAACTGCCAGGGCCTCAATGTCAATCACTGGATATCTCCTTTCTACCTCCCTAAGCTTCCGGGAAAAATAGGCAACAGCATGAGGGACCCCTTCCCCGTCTCGCTGCATAAGACATGCGCCGATGGCTACCTGTGATGCATCGGAATGCACCTCAAAGGGACGGTTAAAGTCTGGTTTCCGGAGGACCGGTGCCGACATCAGCCGTCGCTGCAGCTCTTCAAAGGCCTGCTGATGCTCTTCCTTCCACCGAAATGATCTTCCCTTCCTGGTTAAAGAGGTGAGTGGGGCAGCTATCATGGCATAATTGGGGATATGCTTATGGAAAAATCCTGTACAACCCAAAAACTGTCTGACTCCTCTCACATTCTGAGGGGGCCTCATGGTCTTAATGGCCTCTACCTTTGCTGGGTCTGGCTGTATCCCTTCCTGGGTTATGAGATATCCCAGGAATCTAAACTCATGAGTGGCAAAGGAGGACTTACCGACATTTAGGCAGAAACCAGCCTTACTGAGCAAGTCTAAAGTTTCTTCCAGATGTTCAAGATGTTCCTCAAACGAGCGGGAGTAAACCACCACGTCATCCAGGTATCCAAGACTGGAGCCAATACCGTGTTGATGGCCCTCTGGAAGGTGGATGGGGCCGTGGCGAGTCCAAAAGGAAGCCTGGCAAACTGGAAAAGTCGGTGGCCATCTGAAAAAGCCGTTTTAGGCCTATCCTCTGGATCTACTTCCACTGTCCAGTAAGCAGAACGGGCATCAAGGGCAGTAAACCACTCAGTGTTATGCAGTTCATCAATGGTCTGGTCTATACGGGGCATTGGATATGCATCCCCAATCGTTACTTTGTTCAGGTTCCTAAGTCAATGCAGAACCTTACCTGCCCATCCTTTTTCCTGACCAGAACCACGGGGGACAACCAAGGAGATTTTGAAGGCTCGATGATGCCACCAGTAAGCATCTTATTACACTCTTCCCTTATGGTGGTCCTCGCATGTTCCGGTAGACGCCACTGTCTGGTCCTCAGAGGGGTCTCACTGGAAGTCACTATCCTATGGGTAATACCTGGCACCTTGCCCAGTGGAACTCCTTCCTTAAATAAATTGGGAAATTTGTTTAAAACAGAGAATAATTGATATCTTTGTTCAATCGTAAGATGGTTTACCTTCTCCTTCGGTATGTCGAGGCTAGCTTCCGTCTCACCAACAGCATACGTTTCGAAATTAACTTCAGGGAAGACGGTGTATTAGTCCTCAGTGTAGCCGAAATCTTGGATTCCATAAAAGTCATCGAAATCGTCGATGAAGTCCTCCGTAAAGGCGCTGTCACACTAGCCTATTTTCCGTCGTTTTATTTCGTCAATTTTCAAAAATTGTCAATTTTTCGAGGCGCGCAGTTACACTAGGAGCCATCGGCTTAGTAATGCGATACTCGCATCGCATTTGTAAACAAGCGATAGTGCGCGGTTATGCTA
>NW_028234429.1:26516726-26524226 GCF_977035675.1 Penaeus japonicus | reverse complement strand
CCCTCCAGAGAGCAGCTATGACATCACGGTCTCGGTGCCTGGAATCACTTGCATCATATATAGCAGGTCGCTCTCGGACTAGGTTAATTAGGAGTTCGATTTTCATGATGTTAACACCACCGCTGGCGAGCCGTGACTGATGAAAAAATGAGTCCAGCCCTGATTTAAGGCGCTGTCACACTAGCACTTTTCCGTCAATTTTCTGAAAAATTGTCAATTTTTGAACGGATTGGCATCTTTCTAGTCAGACGATAATTCCGAGTTTCCGCGTGAAACATTCCCGTCGTCTTATTGACCAAGCATAATCAAATCAAGAACTATATTTTTAAATGTTCGTATTTGTTTTAAATCATTAGTAATATTCAAATATAATAAAATTTACTTTTCCTATTTATAGTTTAAAATTGACAAAGAGAAGTATGTAAATCTAAATTTTATTTCCATAGATAAAATTTGTTTTAAGTGCTCGACTTCATTGTTTACATCCGTCAGCCGCAGAGCGGCTCCAGTTTTGAAACACAAAATACTGTGGATGGACACAGGCCCTTCAGAAGAATACTTGATTTAGAATATTTTATTGCTTTTTCTTGTTACGCTCAGCATCTGCTAAAATTGCTAAAATCTAGCATAACCGCGCACTATCGCTTGTTCGGCGCCATTGTTTACAACTGCGATGCGAGTATCGCCGATGGCTCCTAGTGTGACTGCGCGCCTCGAAAAATTGACAATTTTTGAAAGTTGACGAAATAAAACGACGGAAAATAGGCTAGTGTGACAGCGCTTTAATGTTTACATTACGAATCATAATTACAAAAGACACGTATTAATTTTTATATTAACTAGAATGTACTCCGAGTGCCCTCATTCTGGCGTGACCGTAGACAGTATAGAAAACAGAATGACGCAGTTTCAGGGTAAGCCCTATTAAATTTCATTAAGTAGTTATAATTCTTATTATTCTACAAACAAATTGATGTATGATTCGCAACTAGTCATTACAGTAATATCGGTAATGAAAATGATCAACAAACTTTTAATCTGTTCCAAAATCATAAAGTCTATATTAATGTTACAATGATTAGAAGCAATGAGTTTATTTTTTAGATCTGTTGACATATTTAACTGAACATGCTATTGGCGGGAAAACAGAAAAAAATAACATTTTCAATTTCTTGCTAATTAATTAACAATAACAGAGCAACAAATGATTGTGTTGATTATTATTGCAAACATGAAATTAAAATCTAATTATCACTACGCGGTAGTAGTTTAGGAAGAGAAACAAAAAATATCTGAGTAACTAACACTTCGTCTAACACTTTGATAGAAACCTCTCTTTTGTTGTATTGCGCGATTTATCGTACTACGCTCTCCTAGTTTCTCTTTCTCTCTCGCTTTGTCGCGATTTATCTCTGCCTCCCTCTCTCGCTTCCGTTATCTCTCTGGTATATCTCTGTCTCCCTCTAGCTCGTCCTATCCACCCGTCTCCAACGACTGCCATCGGTTTCAATAGAGTAATCAGAGGCAATTACATACTTTATTTTACTTTGAGAAATCTCAAAGGTTGCCTCTAATGTTGCTCCTATATGGCACTTTTTGCTTGCATAAAAATCCACATATATAAGGGTAGAATGCTTCGTAATCATAAGATATGAAGGAGAGTAGTGTCATCTAGACATTATCCAGAGACTATCTATGGTCAGCCATTACCTACATTCGACTCCAGTCTGCTGATATATACTACATCTCCAACAGGTTGTATGATTTGATACATGTGTAATATATAAAATATTTGATTAAACGGAAACTAGTATACATATGATAAAGAATTTGTGTATGTAGTTCTTTTTTTTCCGATGATAAGATCGAGCCTTGTTCTCATTAACTATATCACCACACATTTTATGGAACACAAATAAATATACTGTATGGATATTTCCGTCCAGTGAGACCATTCTACACAGTAGGAAGTGTTTTCAAGACTGTTCTCATGTTGACAGGAAGAAAATCTAATAGGTTCCTCATGTTATACAGCTGACGTATATCGCTGCAAATGTGTCAAAATATTTATGTATTCAAATTAACTACACACACACTGAAATGCAGACTTTGCCTAGTCAGAAATGAACTTTAAAAAAAAATCACAAGTTGATGTTCTAGTGAATGAACTGTGATGTATTTGTTTCAGATGTATTTCCTGTCTGAAATATCTCTCCTTGGCGTATAGTTACGGCATTCGAAAGGTAGTTTAAGGCCACTTTCTCTTTACCGAATATTGCCTTTCTTGTGGCATTATTGCTTCGCCTACCTTATCGTCTGAATTCAGCGATGATATGACGGAAATGTAATAAGTCGTTTATCTTTATATGTCTTTTACAATAATTATCTGAAACAAGCGTGTGCATAGTCTAGCGTATAAAGTACATATTTAAAATGTCAATTAATAGCCAAGTCAGTTTCATTCCAGTCTCTAGAGAATAAAACCATTATTTTCACATATGTCTAGCGCAAAAAAATATCTGCAACTTCGGTTCATATCCTTGCATAAAAGGAAAGACCTTCCTATGAGTGAATTCGCTGAAAGTAAATTTTATCGCGTAACTCTCAATCGCTGGATTTACTGCCAGATTTCATCCTTCCCAAAGAAACGATAAGCTTCCTTCAGTTTTTCGCGTTTCGAAGATTTGATATGGAGATAAAATTCAGGGATTCAAAGGACAGACGAAAAGGAGAAAATATTTGCGTCGATCCGAGATACGTTTCCCGGCAAATGCGCCAAAGACTCGTATGTTTACTTATGCGTGAAAGATCTGGGATTTCATCGAATTCCAGAGTAAAGTCATATACCAATCGTTCTTTCATTTTTGGGCTTCCAGGAGTACGTAAGTAGTTATTAATTAATGAGTGTGTGTGAGCGTGTTCACGAGTGTGCGAGTCTGAGTGTAGTTGTATATGATTAAGATTCCAAATGAATTAAAAGTTAGAACGTTCGTGAATTTCCATCTGTTCGCGGAATACAACGTTCACCTGAATCAGAAATTCAATGGCGCATTAAATACCAGCTTGATGATTATAGACACCGGCAATAGACACCATGTTGGTATGAGTCTTGCATTGCTACAAGAATCATGCGTGCAAAGGAATGCATTGCCTGTGCAACAAAGGAAAGGACGCCTCTCTTGATTTTTTGGAATCTTTGTTTTTCTCTTTCTTCAATGAAAAGAGTCTTGATTGAGTGGTTGAAAAAGAAGGGGTAACAATAGCAACTATGGTCTTTTTCTTATTTTGTATTTTTAAGCTTTTACCCAGTTCTTTTTTTTTTCTTGCTCTCTCTCTCTCTCTCCCTTTCTCTTTCTCTCATTTACACACACACACACACACACATGTAGACATGTATGTAGATAATAATAGTATACGTATCAGTCACAAAATACTTACTTAAGTATCCGTATGTAACTGAATTTAAATTTGAATATAACTAATAGTCGTTTCTAGGATTTAAAATTTCCACAATCTCTAATTATAAATTTTCTTAAGGATTTCTAAATTAGTTTTATCGATTCATATCACATGGTAATTTCTATTACATTATGCCTCATGCGTCTCTGACACCATTTTCTTTAATAACCCCCCTCCCCCCTCCGCCCGCCGATTTTACGGGATGGTGAGGGGCGTGATTTTTTTTTTTTTTTTTATGCAAGTGCAATTACTATATATATATATATACATACCTATGTGCAACGTGTATTTAGAAAGAGAGATCTCGACACAATAGAACGTCATCTCGCAGGAGCGAAATATTCCCATGACGTGATAGCACGTCATCCGCGAATGGGTTAAATGGACAATGTTTGTGTAACAAAAAAAAAAAAAAAAAAAAAAAAAATCAATTACTGAGGAGGTATGCAATGTCCATAAGAATTTGAACTGTATATTTACACTATCGACGTCAGTTTGCATCAGTTACCTGTGATTTTGCAGGTTAATCAAACAAAATTTTCAATACAGAATCTATAATAGATATTCAATCTATCCCTGACTATTGCACAAACACGTTCTCAAACACGTTCGCAGGGGAGAAAAGTGTGCAACAAATTTGCTCTCGAGCGGACTGGTAATGGTTCGCGACAGCGAATACGCATTATGGATTATCTTTGGCTGTATTTATGCAAAATTCATTAATGCTAGATACCACCGGGCATATGTATATGTATATGTATATACAGATATATACATACACACATTTGCACACGCATTTACGCACACACACACACATACATACATACATACATACATACATATACACACACACACATACACACACACACACTAACACACACACACACACTAACACACACACACACACTAACACACACACACACACACTAATACACACACACACACACACTAATACACACACACACACACTAATACACACACACACTAATACACACACACACTAATACACACTAATACACACACACACACACACATACCTACATATGTGTAAATTCCATATGATGAAAGGACTGGAGCTCTTTCCAGTGAATTAATTGCCTGGATATGATTGATGAATCTGTATTGAATAAAGATGAATGAGGATCGGCCGTTCATGCGATCGATCTTCCCGTGAATAATGATTCAGGAAGAAGTGACTAATGGAGTATTATCGGTTGCTAAAGAAATCATGGCCTAAAACTAACTAGCATTCTGAGCATAGGCATGATACATTGAGAGAGAGCGAGAGAGAAGCAGAGAAAGAGAGAGAGAGACACAGAGAAAGAGAGAGAGACACAGAGAAAGAGAGAGAGACACAGAGGAAAAGTGTAAAAGAGTGAGAGAGAAAAAGAGAGAGAGACAGAAAGAGTAAGTGAGAGTGAGAGAGAGAAAGGAGAAAGAGAGAGAGACACAGGAAGAGTGAAAGAGAGAGAGACACAGAGAAAGAGTGAGAGTGAGAGTATGAGTATAACCGTGCAATAACCATTAGTATTTATATATTATGTCTGCTGTTATTGATATGTCGATTGAACATTATTTGCATATGTATGCTTTTACTACTGTATTTTATATAACTCACTGATCAATATAATTTGTATCCTCATGTTATTCTAGTTGTTACATATATATCTTGACACATATACATATATACATATATATACGTATGCTCGTTGCTTTACCTATCTTCACCCTCTCTTACTGTCACGTCAGACATACCAGTGTTGTTTTGTCTTTCCCTTCGCAAGAGCTCTGTATTGATGCAACACCTCCCTCATCACATTCCAAGTGTCACATTGTAGTGATGTGCTTCGCCCCAGCCATCCCTCCAGGGGAAAATACAAGAGTTCCCCCTTATTATCGCTTGGAGGAGGAGGCGCCGAGAGATGGCGTTGCCCTGGAGGCTGTGCATGTGCATGTGCATGTGTGTGCATGTGTATGTATGTATATGTATGTATGTATATATATACAAATATATACAAATATATACAAATATATACAAATATATACATACATATATATATATATATATATATATATATATATATATATATACATAACATACATATATATACACATATATACATATGTATGTATGTATATGTGTGTGTGTGTATGTATGTATATATATATATATATATATATATATATATATATATATATATATATATATATATATACATAACAATACATATATATACACATATATACATATGTATGTATGTATATGTATGTATGTATGTATGTATGTATATATATATATATATATATATGTATAATATATATATATATATATATAATATATATATGTATATATATATATATATGTATATATATATGCATACATATGTATATATATGTATATATATACATATGTATGTATGTGTATGTATGTATGTTTGTATGTATATGTATATGTATATGTATATGTATATGTATATGTATATATATATATATATATATATATATATATATATATATATATATATATATATATATATATATATGTATATATATATATATATATCTATACATACATATGTATGTATATATATATATATATACCTATATATTTGTGGACGTTTGTTTGGTATCTCGTTAACGTGATTCGTGGAATAATCGTAAACACTGTTGCATAGGCTATAAAATTCCTGTAATGTTGTGAGTAACTCTAATTAATTTTATGAGACATGCCACTCGCACTGACTTCAACACTCATACACAAACACAAAGAAATGAAATGTTTTTCACTGCTAATTCATGAAATAGCAAACCCGTCGACACTATCGTATGGACATCAATGCATAAGAAATAGAGAGAAAACAAGTCTGGGGTCATTTCGGAAATACACGTTACACTTTGAAATAAAAGAATAGTCGTCTGCATAATAAACAGTGTTATGACAATGCGAGAGAAAACATGTGGGGAAACTCTATTGTATATTTCAATTATTATTATTTCAGACACGTACACGATTTCATCCAAGGTCACACACCTGTTATTTACATTATGTTAAAAAACAGAAATGAAAGATGGCCTTTTATTTTCCTTTTTCATCCTCAATTGTGTATATATATTGTATATATACGTATATGTATGTATATATACGTACATGTGTGTGTGTGTGTGTGTGTGTGTATGTGTGTCTGTGTGTTTGTGTTTGTGTGTGTGTATGTGTATGTTTGTGTGTGTGTGTATGTTTGAGTGTGTGTGTGTATGTTTGTGTGTATGAATGTATGTATGTATGTGTATGTATGTGTATGTATGTGTATGTATGTGTGTATGTGTGTATGTGTGTGTGTGTGTATGTATGTATGTATGTATGTATGTATGTATGTATGTATGTAATTAGTAAGTATTTACATACATATAATAAATATATATATATATATATATATATATATATATATATATATATATATATGCATAAATTGTGTACATATATACATATATATGTACTTAAATATAGATACGTGTTTATACACACATATGTATTATATAAATAATACACATACACGCGCGCGCGCAGGTGAGTATATATGTACATACTTCATAATGGACTAAAATTGACAGAGTCCATATCACTTGATATGGTGATATCACTGTTCTTTCTATCAGTCTGGCAGAAGAAAAGTTTTATGGGAGGACAAAATGAAAATGTATTATTATCGTACCTTTTACACAAATATGAAAGATATATATATATATATATATATATATATAACAAATCAATAAATAAATATTAAGATACGGATTTGATCTGTGCTTACGACTGCGAGTGCTACAGCATAAACTGACAAAAAGAGAACAATGCAGCCGTCGCACATGGTCCGGTTCACCTTGCTTTTTTTCATTCTGTTTCGAATCCTGCACTACCGTGTGCCGGTACTTAAAAGCCGGATATTGTCATCTTGCTGTGTCATTTATCTCAGAAGATACTATTAGGTAGAGACTGTGGATGGCGTCCCTAAAGAATTTCTTGCCTGCTGGTGCCATCTATGTTTG
>NW_028234429.1:26501726-26509226 GCF_977035675.1 Penaeus japonicus | reverse complement strand
AATATATATATATATATATATAAATATATATAAATTTAAATAATAATTATAAATCTATATATATATATATATAATAAGCTATATATATATTATATATATATAAATATAAATGCTGAGGTGGTAGGAATATGTCATCTTCTATGCGTGAAATAAGGAAGTTTGGTCTTGTCAATGTACAGATAATTGATGTTGGGAATCAGAGAAACACAGCTACTGCGTATAATGCGTTTATTCGGGGATAAGTCCATGTAAGAGAAGAAGGTTGATTTACATTACACTTTGTAAATATGCCCCGTATGGTTGGCGCATTATATAAAAGAAAACGTTCATTTCGGGGTAACTAAAACTTAAACATGAGGTATTCTTCGAGGTATAAACAAGTAGATATAAAATTATAAATGCATTCTTATTCTATCATAATACTTTAATTATTCTAACACCCCCTTAATTAAAGATTTGGGTTATAATGTACGAGAGAATCTTCCCCTGATAAAAGCTTTCAAACTTCTCTGAGACTACAGGTTTGGTAAAATATATGTCAGCTGGATTCTCTCTGGTAGGTACAAAAGAATAAGTTCACATTACCCATCTTCACTTCATCTCTAATGAAATGGTAACGGATGTCAATATGTTTTGACCTTTGGTAATTTATGATGGGGTTTTTGGCAGATTAATAGCACCTTGGTTGTCAACTCCTAAATCCTACTGACTTAACCTTACATCCAAATAAATCATAACATAATTGTTTTAAGAACTTTGCCTCCTGAATGACATATGTCTGGTCTGGTACCTGTTTCATTTTTTTTACTATATAAGGCTACCACCTATCTGTATAGAGTTGCATCAGCCAATACATCTGATTCTATAGGTAGAAAGTGTTAACCAATACTAATTCACATGTGTTTCCTTTACCATGACAATCGGACATTCTATCTAAATCTGTCCAAAAGTCTTTTTCCAAATATTTATTTGATTCACTTCATGTAACTTGCCTGTATGAATTTTCTTTATTACCGTTAGGTCCAGGTTTCACTTGATAAACCCATCTTCCACCCAACGCTGTGCGATTTTTGGGTAGAGAAGTGAGTTCATAAGTGTTGTTTGTCGCTGTAGTGAAGCCAATCTCCTTCATCCATGGTTTTCCCCTTTTCTTATTCCATGATGTCTCCTCTGGAGATATGCTATAAGCTTCTTGTAGGTGACTGGTATTTTGGATCATGTGACATTCGATAGCAGTGAATTGTATAAAGCTAGTATGTGTCACACTGGAAGATACCTGTCGACTGATCAAGTCTGTAACATAGTCATCTAACCTCGAGTGTTTCTTTCTTTCTCTGATGGGAATCTTCTTTTCTGTATCTCATACACTGGTAATACCCTTCTTGGTCTTTAGGCTGGACACTCCCTGTCCCCATCAGCGTCAGCTGGCGTTCTCATCTTGGGCCGCTTGAAGTGGTTTTTTGCTGGAGCCTCGTCTCACACCAAAATGGAGTCGTCACTCAAACTTTGCTCGCACTTGAGGATTCTGTCTTACAAGATGAGATTATCCCACATATTTGACTATTCTTACCTTTCTTATAGTCTGAGTATCAGGAAAAGTTGTATATCCACACGTAGGCTGGACTTCGATCATCATGCCAAACAAATACTCCCTCCATACTCCATTGGATCTAGTTTTCTTACTCGCTTGTTCTATGCAAGAACAGCTTGTTCCAAAGATATTCATTTGCTTATGTTTGGCCGTCTCCAGTAAGCTTTTCTACTGGGGTCTTTTGAAAGTTCCTGGAGTTTATAGCACCTATTCCTGATGTAACAGGCAGTCTCCAGCATAACTCCACATATCTTTAGGTAATTTTGACTCAATCAGCAAACAGCGGCCATGGTCAAATATTGACCTGTGTGATCTCTCAACTGTGCCATTTATCTAAAATGTGGTAAATAGGGTGCAGAGAACTCACAGTTTGAATCTTGTTCTCTGTTAAGAGTGTTCTGAACCCTTATTCGTAAACTCTGTTCCGTGTGTCACATCTTAGGCGTTTGATATTCCCATATGGTGCTGTTTCTTTCTGCAAGGTAACTTTTTCATAGCTGTCCATAGTATCACTCTTACTTTTAATTAGGTAAATTCTAAGAGCTCCGGAGTAGTCATCAATAAAGATGCTGTACCTGTAACCTCCTCCGTGCTGGGTGGGTTTACAGGACCAACTACATCACAGTGGACAACTAAATCTAAAGGCTGTTGGGCCTTTTTGGTTCAGGGTTCTCTACTCCTATACTGTGTCATCTTACCTAGTGTGCATGTGAGTGCAGTTAAACTTATCTTTCCTAGATATAAATGCATTCCATCAACAGTTTGCTTCAGTAAAATTTTTTGTACATCAGCCACATTGCACATGCCTAGGATTTTATGCCACTCCTCTAGGGTGTGCTTGGCTTCACCCTACATGGACTTTGTTAAACTTATCCATCTGAGAACGTTGTAAGGGGCTTACCTCTACTAGATAGAACTTGGTTTTTCCTCCACAAATGTCGAATATCCTGCCATCCTTGGTAGTTAGAGTACTGCCTTCGGGTGAGAAATGTAACAGTATGTCCACTCTTGATAGCTTTCCAAAACTAAACAATGATATCTTGTTTGAATCCTGGTATGTATAATGCATCTTTTTTAGTAGAATTCTTTGTGGATTGCTTCTTTTTTTTTCTGGATCCTGAATGAAGTCCTTTTTACATCACCGACTCCTTTTCCACCTGTTCCTTGTTGTCTTTTGGGGCCGTCGCGCATCTCAATGTAATGGTTATTTAGTGGATAAAACTT
The DNA here is from genome assembly GCF_977035675.1 of Penaeus japonicus. NCBI lineage: Eukaryota > Metazoa > Arthropoda > Malacostraca > Decapoda > Penaeidae > Penaeus > Penaeus japonicus. The sequence continues at coordinate 26,506,411 of NW_028234429.1, read as the reverse complement.
CCTGAAATCTCACAAAACTTTGGGTCAGTTTTCTCAATATGTTAAGTGCAGTCCACAGTCAATCATTAAGAAGCCTTCTTCTTCTATTAATAAAGTTAGCTACATTTTGTTTTCTAGCTACATACAGCTCATTGTTGGTCACATCTACAAATCCTTGATGAGTGTGTTACATGAAAAGAAAACTCTTGATTTTGTCTTCATGTGTCATTTGCTGAGTTAACTGATGTACTACTCTTCTTAGGATTCTTCCATCACTCTACATTCAATGTTTACTTGAGTTCTAGATTATGAAAGTTACAACCACTTTCTAGTATTTTGAGTTGTTCACTCTCTGGAACTTACCTCCTTTGCTGCAATTTGATGCAAAATGCCTGGTTCACCACACTGGAAACATTTCTTCTGTTCATTCACTTACTGTTGTTGAGTTGACATTCATGATACTCTCTGTGCTAGAAGTATGCCTTCAACGATCCTCTGACTTAACAATGCTAGCTTTAATTCACTGTACTGGTATGGAGTTACGCTGGGCTAGCTACAATCAACGAAATTTTCGTACTTCTTTGAAGCCATCCAGTGTTCGTACACTATAAGTCCATCAAATGTGTTCAGCTTTCCCTGAGAGCAGCTACTGTCTCAGCTATATACGTAAGATATGCTGTAACATGTCATCATCCATCCTTTTGTTATGACTGATCTCCATAAGCAAAACAATCTGTGGTGTTGTTTCTCTTTAGTAGTGTTTTCGTAGCAATTCAATGCTTTCATTCCATCCTCCCTCGCTTCACGCTTTATCATGCCAATGACGTTCTGTCAAGACAACCTGTTCCGTGTGCATAGATTGTTTGTCCTTGGCCTATTCCAAATATAATCATATGGGCGTTTGCTAGCATACTTATCAAAAGCAAGATGAAAGTTACAGAACTCGGAGAGCCCCTTGATTTTTCTTCCCACAAATCATAATTTTCTGGATAAAACCATTCAAATTCCTTAAAACTGCCCATAACCTGTTGAGGTGTTGGAAGATGTCATTCTTTCTATGCGTGAAATATAGAATTTGCTTGTCTCAATGTACAGAAAATTATGTGGGAATCAGAGAAACACAGCACTGCGTATATGCGTGTATTCGGGGAGAAGTCCATGGAGAGAAGAAGGTTGTTTTACATTACAACTTTGTAAATATTGCGCGTAGGGTGGCGATATGAAAAAAACGTTTCATTTCGGGGTAACTAATTAAACATGAGGTATTACTTTCTGAGGTATAAACAGTAGATATAAAAATTATATCATCCCCTTTATTCATCATTATCTTTAATTATTCTAACACCCCACTCTTAATTAAAGATTGTTATAATGTACAGAGAATCTATCCCCTGATAAATAGTTCAACTTCTTCTGAGATACAGTTTGGTAAATATTCCAGCTGGATTCTCTCCTTCCTGGTAGGTACAAAGAATAAGTTCACATTACCACTTCACTTCATCTCAATGAAATGGAACGATTTCAATATGTTTTGACCTTTGGTAATTTATGGGGTTTTGGCTAGATAATAGCACCTGGTTTCAACTCCTAAATCTATCTGACTTAACCTTAAAAATCCAAATAAATCATACTTATTTGTTTTTAAGAACTTTGCTCCTGAATGACATATGTCCTGGTCTGTACCTGTCATATATTAAGGCTAACCAACTATCCTGTAAAGAGTTGCATCAGCCAATACATCTGAATTTCTATAGTAGAAGTGTTAACAATACTTGGATTCACATGGTGTTGATTCTTACATGACCAATCTGACATTCTAAATCGTCCAAAGTCTTTTCAAATATTTAGTTTGATTCACTCCAATGTTATCTTATGCCTGTGAGAATTTTTCCTTTACCGTTAGGTCCAGGTTGTCACTTGATAAAACCCATCTTCCACCCACTGCTGTGCGATTTTTGGGTAGAGAGTGAGTTCATAAGTGTGTGTTTTGTCCTGTAGTGAAGGCAATCTCCTCATCCATTGGCTTTTCTTCCATTGATGTCCCTCTGGGAGATGCTATAGCTTCTTGGTAGGTGACTGGTATTGAATCATGTGACATTCGATAGCAGTGATGTATAAAGCTAGTATGTGTCACATGGAGATAAAAAAAAAAAAAAAAAAAAACTGTGTCGCTGATCATCTGTAACATAGTCATCTAAACCTCGAGTGTTTTCTTTTTTCTCTGGATGGGTATCTTCTTTCTGTATCTTCATACACTGGTATATCCTTCTTGGTCTTTAGCTGGACACTTCCTGTCCCCATCAGCGTCAGCTGGCGTCTCATCTTGGGCCGCTTTGAAGTGGGTTTTTTTTTTTTTGCTGGAGCCTCGTCTCCACCAAAATGTAGGTCGTCACTCAAACTTTGCTCGGCACTTGAGGATTCTGTCTTACAAGATGGAGTTATCCACATATTTGACTATTCTTACCTTTTTCTTATAGTCTGAGTATCAGGATAAAAGTATATCAAGTAGGCTGAGACTTCGATTCATCATAGCAAACAAATACTCCCCTCCTTACTCCTTGGATCTAGTTTCTTACTCTCTTGTTCATATGCAAAACATCCTTGTTCCAAAGATATTTCATTTTGCTTATGTTTGGGCCGTCTTCCAGTAAGGCATTTCTACTGGGGTCTTTTTGAGTCCTGGTAGTTTATAGCACTCTATTTCCTGATGTAACAGGGCAGTCTTCACAGCATAACTCCACATATCTTAGGTAATTTTTGACTCAATCAGCAAACAGCGGGCCATGTCAAATATTGACCTGTGTGATCTCTCAAACTGGGGTTTGTGCCATTCTGATGTGTGGTAACATAGGGTGCAGAGAACTCTTGTTTGATCTTGTTCTCTGTTAAGAGTGTTCTGAAACTCCTTATTCGTAATTAGCACTCTGGTTCCGTGGTTCACATCTTAGGCGTTTGATATTTCCCATATGGTCGCTGGTTCTGCAAGGTATCTTTTCATAGGCTGTCATAGTATCACTCTTACTTTTAATTAGGTAAATTCTAAGAGCTCCGGAGTAGTCATCAATAAGAGAGCTGTACCTGTAACCTCCTCGTGCTGGTGGGTTAACAGGGACCACTCACATCACAGTGGACTAAATCTAATGGTGTTGGGCCTTTTTGTCAGGTTTGCTCTACTCCTATAACTGTGTCATCTTACCTAGTGTGCATGTGGTGCCAGGTTTAAACTGGATCTTTCCTAGATATATGCATTCCATCAACAGTTGCTTAAATTTTTGTACATCAGCCAACATTGCAATGCCCTACGGATTTCTATGCCACCCCTCTAGGGTGTGGCTTCTCCCCTACATGGGACTTTGTTAAACTTATCCAATCTGAGAAACCAGTGTATGGCTTACCTCTACGTGAGATAGAAAACTTGGTTTTCTCACAATGTCGAATAATCCCCTGCCATCCTTGGTAGTATAGAGTACTGCCCTTCGGGTTTGAGAAAGTAACAGTATGTCCACTCTCTTTGGATAGCTTTCCAAACTAACATGATATCTTGTTTGAATTCCCTGGTATGTATAATGCATCTTTTTTAGTTAGAATTCTTCTGTGAGTTGCCTTCTTGATCCTGAATGAAGTCTTTTACATCACCGACTCCTTTCACTGTTCCTTTGTTGTCTTTGGTCCGTCTGCCAGCTCTATGTAATGGTTTTGTGGGATCAAAGGAACTCTTGAAATCTCACAAACTGGTTCATTTTCTCAATATGTGAAGTGCAGCGTCCACTGTCAATCATTAAGAAGCCTTCTTCTTCTATTAATAAGTTAGCTACATTTTGTTTTCTACAATCATACAGCTCTTTGATGTACTCATCTGTACAAAACCTTTTTTTGGATGAGTGATGTTCACATGAAAAGAAAACTCTTGATTTTGTTGCTTCCACTTGTGTCATTTGCTTGAGTTTTACTGAATTTACTACTCTTATCTTAGGATTCTTCACTTCTACATCACTGTTAACTTTGAGTTCTAGGATTTATGAAAGTTAGCACCACTTTTTCTAGTAATTTGAGGATTGTTCACTCTCTGGAACCTTACCTCCTATGCTGCATTTTGATGCAAAATGGCCTGGTTCACCACACTTTGAAACATTTCTTCTGTTTCACTGTACGGTGTTTGTTGTGGTTGACATTCATGATACTCTCTGGTGCTAGAAGTATCCTTCAGACGATCCTCTTGACTTAACAATGCTATCTTTAATTCACTGTACTGGTTATGGAGGATTACGCTGGCTAGCTAGAAAAACATCAACGAAAATTTTCGTAGACTTCCTTTGGAAGTCCCATCCAGTGGTTCGTACTACTATAAGCCATCAGAAATGTGTTCATCTATTTCCCTGAGAGCAGCTCCTGTCTCATCTATTAGAACGTAAGATATGCTGTAACACTGTCATCATCCATGCCTTTTGTTTAGGAATGATCTCCATTAGAGCAAACCAATCGTGTGTTGTGTTTTTCTCTTAGGTAGTGTTTTCGTAGCAATGTCAATTGCTTTCCATTCCATCTCCCCTCGCTTCACGCTTTATCATGCCAAGTGACGTTCTGTCAAGACAACCTGTTAAGTGTGCATTAGATTGTTTCCCTTGGCCTCTTCCAAATTTATAATCATATGGGCGTTTGCTAGCATACTTATCCAAAAGCAAGATGAAGTTTCAGAACTCGGAGAG
>NW_028234429.1:26484226-26489226 GCF_977035675.1 Penaeus japonicus | reverse complement strand
ATGTTTTGTGACAGGATTTGGATATTCCTGTACGCACGACGCGTTTCAGAGAATACTTCAGTATTTTCACTCCATTATTCGATCACCTACTGAGAAACTGGAAATCATTAGCTTGGTTAATAAAAAAGGAATAAACATAAAATTTTACACACTAGACATATATATAAAATATATTCTTTTCATGGTAGGTTACATCACCATTATTAACATTTTTTTTCACTGTGTGCGTGATATTGTTTCATGTGCAAGATTTAAAAATCTGTTAAACACTCTCTCGACCACAAGAAAAACACGAGAAAATCTTCAAAAATCATCTCGACGTTAGGAAAAATAATGGCGCTTTGGTAGGACCTAGAAAAAAAATCACAAATTTCCCTTTATGAGAAATTCCTTCACGCAGATGGCTCCTTATCTCTTAAGTGAAAGCAATGTCTCCAAGCCAAAGAATGGAATCTCCAGCAACGCAGAGTCTGACACATTGGACTTGTGTTTTTCCTCGGCGTGAGGAAGTGACGTTCCTTTCCAAACAAACTCGAGGTCTTACATTATAAAGATTATCGTTGCTGGGCAGATGGAGCGCGGGAGGAGACGAGAAACCAAGCTCAAAGGGTTCAAGGAACGAAAGGAAAATGACATAAACTAAAAGGCTGAAATAGATATAGTGCTAATTATACTTAATGGAATTCTAATGAGAATAGTAATTGCAAATACAACAGGAATAACCACACGGTACCGAAAAGGAAGATCATTATAACTATGATAAAAATAATATAGTGATAATGATAATAATGACAATAACAACTATAATCATATTCATAATCGTAAAAAGTTTTTCCTTAACTTTTATAAATTAAATAAGTAAATAGATAGACAAATGTAAAAATTATGAATCAAATAAAATTATCTCAAATAACTATATAATGAATAATGAATAAATCAATCCGTCATTCATGGAATTAGACAATTATAATACTAATTATAATGTGAATCCAGTGAATAATTTCATTTTAAAAAATGCTAATAAGTAATCATCAAATCTATCGCACCACTTACTAAATAACGTCTCTCTCTCCCGTGTGTGTGTGTGTGTGTGTGTGTGTGTGTGTGTGTGTGTGTGTGTGTGTGTGTGTGTGTGTGTGTGTGTGTGTGTGTGTGTGCGTGTGTGTGTGTGCGCGTGCGTGTGCGTGTGCGTGTGCGTGTGTGCGTGTGCGTGTGCGTGTGCGTGTGCGTGTGCGTGTGCGTGTGCGTGTGCGTGTGTGTGTGTGTGTGTGTGTGTGTGTGTGTGTGTGTGTGTGTGTGTGTGTGTGTGTGTGTGTGCGTGCGTGCCGCCTTATAATGCTCGGGAAACCTTGATGATGACACCAGAGGTCCTTCATCTCCAAAATGCTTGACATTGTCTCCCTTCATAGCCAGCTTTCATCCTTCTTTCTCTCTCATTCCTTCATTTATTCACTGTATCTCATTCCTTCATTCAACCATTTTTCTCTTTTGCTCTCCTATATCAACTCATCATCATTCAGTCCCTTTCGCCTTTCATTCATTTATTCACTCATTCTCTTTTTACACCTACTTGCCGTTGCCATTATCTCAACTTTTTGTCCCAGACTGTAGTAATTCCACACTGAACTTGCAATCCTGTTACATATCTCATCGTCCGTAAAGCAAATCTCGTCGGATAAGTCAGCAGATCTGATGAAATAACAGTCGATTCCTCATCAGACATAAAAGCAAGTATCAGCTAAACGCCTGATGTGACGTCATCAAGTCTTCCCACATTTTTCTGGAATGTAAATTTGGTTATGTCGCCGAGCGCACTTCAGTGACAATTTCCGTCAAAGCCACTTATGAAATTAGATTCATTCGTTGATGAGCTTTATCAAATGATACCAAAGAATAATTTCAGTTAATATAGGAATGAGATTAACCATCACCTTCACAGAAATGAATTTCAGAATTGACAGTATCTCCATTTCCCTGCTCGGTGATTCAGGCAGTCTTTGATAGTTCGTTCAGTTCTAATAAAAATTAAGATTCCTTAACAAAACTGCTTGCCTTCACTACAAGTTACGTTCTGTAAAAGTTATATTGAAACCGACCATTTCGCCTATTAGTTGAGAGAGGACGTAGTTTTCGTTAAACAATTCAAAACGACCTAATAATGGACAAAATTACTGTTTTTTTTTATGCAGACGATCTATTTATCTTTCATCCTTTGTTTCTTTAATTATTTGCTATTGTTGCTTGTTATATCCAGTCTAATTTCTGCATTAGTACTATTTTTGAAAATGTTCATATTTTGTTCAAAACAATAAAAACATGTCAAATTCCTAAATTCTAATCATATAAAAATATTGATATTTTTCCTTTTCCTCTTCCACTTCCTTTTTTCCTCGTCCTCTTCCTTCTCCTCCTTCCTTTCCCGTAATCCTGATTACTCTATTTGATCTGTTGAACTTTTTCCCCTATACTTCAACACACTATTCTGATTCATTTCCCCAAAACAGTGAAAATACAAAACATTACTAAATTCTCACGAAAGAATGATAATGCAAAATATTACCTAATTCTCACGAAAGAATGATAATGCAAAATATTAACCTAATTCTCACGAAAGAATGATAATGCAAAATATTACCTAATTCTCACGAAAGAATGATAATGCAAAACGTAATCAAATTCTCAAATAATAATACTAAACATTACTAAATTCTCAGGAAAGAATAACATTGCAAAACATCACCAAATTCTAAGCCTCTTTGATATGCTATTCTGTAATTTCATATTTAATTTAATATTTTATTTCATATTTAATTTAATATTTTATTTACTATTTAATTTAATATTTTATTTACTATTTAATTTAATATTTTATTTACTATTTAATTTAATATTTTATTTACTATTTAATTTCATATTTTATTTACTATTTAATTTCATATTTAATTTAAATAATGAAATTTCATATTCTATTCGCACATCCTGTATGGAAAACTTTTTCACGGGTTGCACAATTAGGCTTTTAGAACACCGTTCGTTTGGCCATATTTGGATGTGTTTCATCTACTATTATGTTGCAATTCATTCCTTTTGAAATCTTCGTCTTCTCCGTCTTCTCCGTCTTCTCCTTCTCCGTCTTCTCCGTCTTCTCCTTCTCCTTCTCCGTCTTCTCCGTCTTCTCCTTCTCCGTCTTCTCCGTCTTCTCCTTCTCCTTCTCCGTCTTCTCCGTCTTCTCCTTCTCCGTCTTCTCCGTCTTCTCCGTCTTCTCCTTCTCCGTCTTCTCCGTCTTCTCCTTCTCCTTCTCCGTCTTCTCCTTCTCCTTCTCCGTCTTCTCCGTCTTCTCCTTCTCCGTCTTCTCCGTCTTCTCCTTCTCCTTCTCCGTCTTCTCCTTCTCCGTCTTCTCCGTCTTCTCCTTCTCCTTCTCCGTCTTCTCCGTCTTCTCCTTCTCCTTCTTCTCCTTCTCCTTCTCCGTCTTCTCCTTCTCCGTCTTCTCCGTCTTCTCCGTCTTCTCCTTCTCCGTCTTCTCCGTCTTCTCCGTCTTCTCCTTCTCCGTCTTCTCCGTCTTCTCCGTCTTCTCCTTCTCCGTCTTCTCCGTCTTCTCCGTCTTCTCCTTCTCCGTCTTCTCCTTCTCCGTCTTCTCCGTCTTCTCCTTCTCCTTCTCCTTCTCCGTCTTCTCCGTCTTCTCCGTCTTCTCCTTCTCCGTCTTCTCCGTCGTCTTCTTCGCCGTCTTCTCCGTCTTCTCCGTCTTCTCCGTCTTCTCCTTCTCCGTCTTCTCCGTCTTCTCCGTCTTCTCCTTCTCCGTCTTCTCCGTCTTCTCCTTCTCCGTCTTCTCCGTCTTCTCCGTCTTCTCCTTCTCCGTCTTCTCCGTCTTCTCCTTCTCCGTCTTCTCCGTCTTCTCCGTCTTCTCCTTCTCCGTCTTCTCCGTCTTCTCCTTCTCCGTCTTCTCCTTCTCCGTCTTCTCCTTCTCCGTCTTCTCCTTCTCCTTCTTCTTCTCCTCCTTCTTCTCCGTCTTCTCCTCCTTCTCCGTCTTCTCCGTCTTCTCCTTCTCCGTCTTCTCCGTCTTCTCCTTCTCCGTCTTCTCCGTCTTCTCCTTCTCCGTCTTCTCCGTCTTCTCCGTCTTCTCCTTCTCCGTCTTCTCCGTCTTCTCCGTCTTCTCCGTCTTCTCCTTCTCCGTCTTCTCCGTCTTCTCCTTCTCCGTCTTCTCCGTCTTCTCCTTCTCCTTCTCCGTCTTCTCCGTCTTCTCCTTCTCCGTCTTCTCCTTCTCCTTCTCCGTCTTCTCCGTCTTCTCCTTCTCCGTCTTCTCCGTCTTCTCCTTCTCCTTCTCCGTCTTCTCCGTCTTCTCCGTCTTCTCCTTCTCCTTCTCCGTCTTCTCCGTCTTCTCCTTCTCCGTCTTCTCCGTCTTCTCCGTCTTCTCCTTCTCCTTCTCCGTCTTCTCCGTCTTCTCCTTCTCCGTCTTCTCCTTCTCCTTCTCCGTCTTCTCCGTCTTCTCCTTCTCCGTCTTCTCCTTCTCCTTCTCCGTCTTCTCCTTCTCCGTCTTCTCCGTCTTCTCCTTCTCCTTCTCCGTCTTCTCCGTCTTCTCCTTCTCCTTCTCCGTCTTCTCCGTCTTCTCCGTCTTCTCCTTCTCCTTCTCCTTCTCCGTCTTCTCCGTCTTCTCCTTCTCCTTCTCCTTCTCCTTCTCCGTCTTCTCCTTCTCCGTCTTCTCCGTCTTCTCCTTCTCCTTCTCCGTCTTCTCCGTCTTCTCCGTCTTCTCCTTCTCCGTCTTCTCCGTCTTCTCCTTCTCCGTCTTCTCCGTCTTCTCCTTCTCCGTCTTCTCCGTCTTCTCCTTCTCCGTCTTCTCCGTCTTCTCCTTCTCCGTCTTCTCCGTCTTCTCCTTCTCCTTCTCCGTCTTCTCCGTCTTCTCCTTCTCCGTCTTCTCCGTCTTCTCCTTCTCCTTCTCCGTCTTCTCCGTCTTCTCCTTCTCCGTCTTCTCCGTCTTCTCCTTCTCCTTCTCCGTCTTCTCCTTC
>NW_028234429.1:26479357-26484126 GCF_977035675.1 Penaeus japonicus | reverse complement strand
AGTTGATCAACGACTCTGATCTGGTTCTTCTAAATGATGTAGTCCAACGCGAATAGACGATAATACCGGTAAATTTGAGCTTTATAGACCTATCACTGGTTTCCTCAACACTAGCAGCCAAGTGCCTGTGGCACACCATTGACGACTCGTGGGAAGCGATCACCTTCCTATTTGTATTCAATATTCATGCGACACCAGAGGACGCCTTCAGCACCCAAATTTAACGTAAAAGAGCAGATTGGGTCGCCTTCAAAAGGGAGCGTCAAGTCGAAGTTGTTGGAGAAACCATTGATGATAAAGTAAACAGTGTTCAAAATTGATTATAAATGCAGCCAATGGCAACCATTCCTAAGACTTCGACAGATAGCGTTAAGCATAGAGTTCCCATGGTGGACACCAGATTGCCGCGGGGCGCTATGTGAACGAAATAGGGCCTACACTTTTCCATAATAACATTACAAATTGAGAACTTTCGCAATTACAAACAAGCGAGAGCTAGGGTCGTAGAACATCAGACAAGCCAAAGAGACTCCTGGCGAAGCTTTGTCTCTCAAATTAACAGCAATACAAAATTATCAAGGTTTGGTCCACAGTAAATGAATAAAAGAAAAAAGACTCAAATAAAATCAAAATATAATTCATGAGATTAATTATGTTTCACCTAAGACATTGCAACACAATCGCCGCAGTTCTCTTATACAAGCAGCTGGGAAAATTACAACCCGCATTCCTGCCCCCCACCGGGAAGCACGACTGCACCAATTCACTTTGCCAAAGGAGATGACTTTGATTATAATAAAATCTAACTATAATAGCTTGTCCGAGCCCTAGAAGCCGTAGAGGAACATCCCCAGGCCCGATGAATTCGATATGGATATAAAGCATCTTAATCATGATGACATAAATTAAGTTGCCTAGAAGTGTCCCAATGATATTTGGAAAAGCCAGACTTTTCAAATTCAGGGCACTTCGCCCACATCATTCCCATTTTGAAAGGAGGGGGAAATCCCAGATCCCCCATCTCTTACCGCCCAATTGCGTTGACAAGTTGCTTATGCAAGGTCATGGAAAGAATTGTAATAGTAGGCTATTGCATTTTCTAAAAACCAAAATTACTATTGACGGCAGTGCGCTTCCGAAAGGGACGTCAAACTCTCGATCACTAGTAAACTGAAAGTCATATCATGACATTTGCCAAAAACCTTTTTTGATATCATATTCTGACATAAAGCCTACCATACTTGGCGACATGCCTACTCAGAAACTTTATGCTTTCGGGTTAAATGGAAACTTGCCTGTTTTACCAAAATTTCATTCTGACCCGAACTTTTCTGTCAAATTATTTTTTGACAAAGTCACTTTCTCGGACATTTTTTTCCAGGCAAACGGGGTCCCACAGGAAGTGTCTTGTCTCCCACATTATTTTTATGTATTGAAAATGACATTTTAGCATAGCCTTTTCGGAATGTTAAATACTCCCTGGACGCCGATGATTGTGCATTATGGCACTCCAGCAATAATGCAGAGTTCTCGGCAAATCAGATCCAATTGGCACTGGATTTTGATTCATAACTGGGGCCTCCAGTGGGGTTTTAAGTTTTCCATTAGAAAAAGTATGGCGTGGTTTTACACATAGGAGAAAGCCCAACATCAGGCTAACTCTAGACAACCATCCAATACCTATTCAAAATTCAGCTAGATTTCTTGGACTACTTTTTGATAGTAGATTGAATTGGAAAGACCACATTGGTCAATTAAAGAATAAATGTCAAAAAGCACTCAATTTATTAAAGTGCATTTCTGGACACAAATGGGGAGCTGATAGAAAGTCTTTACTGATGTTATATAAATCCCTGATTAGGTCTAAAGTAGATTATGGGTCAATCGTGTAGGGCCCTCGGCAACGAGCTCAACTCTGAAAGGTTTGAATGTAGTACAGAATGCGTGTTTACGAGTCTGTCTTGGAGCCCTTATGTGCACTCGCACTGAGCGCCTAGAGGTAGAGTCGGGAGTACCTCCCCTCCGTCTTAGACGCGGCCAGCTTGCGCTGACCTATGCCGCGAAGGTAGCCAGGCAGCCCCAACATCCAAACAGGGATGTTATGCGCCGGCAGGTAGGGCCCCAGTATCGCGGCGGGAAGCCGCTGGGCAATAGACTCTATGACCTCACAGATAAAGTCGGTATAGATCTCTCTATCATCGATACCCTGGTTCAGTCAAATATAGCACCGTGGGAAACACCCAATTTTTCTACCGTAGTAGAATGGCTACCATCAGCCAAAGCCACGGTGTCGGAGGTGGAGGTACGCCAGAGGTTCAGAGAGATCTTAATTAAACATCTTTCCTTTTTTCATTTATATACCGACGGGTCCAAGACAGACGAGTGTGTGGGAGCGGGTGTATGGTCGACTGAATGTCAGTTGAGATTTCGTTTGCCGAATCATACATCGATCTTTCTTGCCGAACTTTTTGCAATAGATAAAGCTTTAGATTTTGCCCTATCGACGACCCACGATAGAATAGTCATTTTTTCAGACTCGTTAAGTTCAATTAAAGCCATTAAATCACTAGAAACCACCTATAATGAAATACAGGGTAATATCATTCGTAAAATGCATAGTGCCAATAAATCAATCAAACTGATATGGGTACCTGGACACTCGGGTATCCATGGTAATGAACAGGCTGACAAACTAGCCGGGTCGACTGGCGATCTGGAGCCTGGTATTATCCGCACAGATCTCAGGTGTTTTGTCTCTTTTATAAAAGCAAAAATCCATCTCCTGTGGCAGAGTGAGTGGACCGACCTCACATTAAACAACAAGACCAAAGAAGAAATTACAATGTGGGAAACAGCCCACAGGAAAATTAGAAGGGAGGAGGTGGTGTTGGCCCGAATAAGGGTCAACGCAACAAGACTGACACACCTCACTCCATACATAGAAAAAAATTTCCCTCCTAGATGTGACCATTGCAACAACCACCTAACAATGGCGCACATATTAATATCATGTTGCAAATATAACAACAATAGACAAAACATCAAAAATTACTTTCAAATAAAAAATATAGATTATAACATCAAAAATTTATTGTCAAATAATGAAAAAATAATTCAAAAAGTAATCACTTTTCTAAAGGAGACAAAACTTTATGACCTTATATAGATTGATAAAATAAAATGGAATCATTGGCTTAATAACCTTGGCCTGTGCCGCTGGTTGATAGCCAATAAATCCAACAAGCAAGCAAGCAACCGTGATCACGAAGGCGGTTCTCCCAGGGCGAGGCTCACCATTGCACTCCGGTGGGGCTGACCCCTGCGATTAACCCAAATGTGGTTAACTCGAGTGCGCAATTTTTGGTAGTGGGGGACTGCGTTCGCGCTATCCCCCTTTAAACAATTTCCAATATATATTTGAGTAGTTGTAGGAGTCTAAATGACTTCCTCATTTGAGGATTGTGTTTCTAATTATATCTGGGAAATTTATTTGATATATAAAAGGGGAAGTCTTCCCAATAGCATCCTGGCTAAAACTATTGACTTTTTATTACGATACAATTTTTTACATAAACCAACCCAGTAAATTATAACTGTTTGAAAGTTATCCACAACGATACAGACCTGAATTACTGAATTACAGCAACATCCTTACATCAACATATATTGGATTTTTGTTTTACTTGGTTATAATTGCTTTATGGTTATCTACACCAATGCAGTCATGAATTACTGTACATTTTCACTTGTAGATATTAACTATCTAATATCTATTATGGAGGGAAGTCAGAAAAGAAATCCAATTATACACATCAGAATAAATGCTATTCTCATTCAAAATCATAATTATTTCCAACACTAATATGACTCAAAACAGAAATATAAGCAAAATGTGTTGTAGGAACGGAGTTAGTGCTTATTCGAGTGCGCAATTTTTGTTAGCGGGGGACTGCGTTCGCGCTATCCTCCTTCAAAATCTTCATTTAATATATAAAAGTTGTAGGTGCACAGAAGACTTCAACGATTCAATTATGAATTGGACGTTGTGACTCTTGGAATCGATATACAATGGCTTAGTCTAAACAGCAACATCCTTATATTAACAGTTATTAGATTTTTGTTTTACAATAATACTCTTTAGAAGTGTAAATAAGTATACCTCCTAGGTTATAAATACTTTATGGTTATTAACACCAATACAGACCTGAATTACTGTAAATTTTCACTTGTCGATATTAGCTATCTAATATCTATTATGGAGGGAATTCAGAGAAAAAATCCAATTGTATTTATCAGAATAAATGCTTTTCTCATTCAAAATCATAAATATTTCCAACACTAATATGACTAAACAGAAATATAAGCAAAATGTGTTGTAGGAACGGAGTTTATGCTATTTCATTGGTATTTTAAGTTAGAATATTTTTGACCCACGGAAGTGGGCTAATAAAAATTGAGTAAGACTCATTGAGTTGTTCCTCTCCACGGAAATCTTTAGTAAAAGGCGAAAGATTTATGCGTTTTGAAGGGAAACCAGAGTTAAACATACATGGCAACCATAAAACCAGCAAAGATAAACGGAAGACATACACATGACTGCGTTTGTGGGCAAGAAAGACTTATCTTGATTCAATTCATGCAGTATAAGCTCAAGTTCTTCTAAATTTATCTTCTAAATTTATATACGTCAGTTTCACACAAAACATGGTCAAACAAGTAAAACTGAATCTCTGTATCTTAGGAGCCGTTTATTTAACCAGCATTAATAT
>NW_028234429.1:26451964-26466964 GCF_977035675.1 Penaeus japonicus | reverse complement strand
ACAGGTATGCAGAATAAGATCAGGCATGAAGCTTCTACACAGGTATCCCCTAAACGAAGCTCCAAAAAGAAACAAAAGAACAAGCAAGAGCAACTCGATCCCAACCGCCACTGGGAGGAAACAGCTCAGCAGAAGGTGGAAGGAGCTTCTAAATCTATTGCTAAATTAGCTAAGATAATAAAGAAAAACAAACTAGAACAAATTATATATAAACCTACACGTATTACAGAAAACACCTCATCCTTATTAGATGTAATAATAACTAACAGGTCAGACATTATCCATCATACGGATGTCATCCCGTGTCATATTGCTGACCATGAAACCTTCTCACACTCACATTAAATATAAAGAAAGCAAAGCGACCACCGATAACAAAAACATTTCGTGACCTTAAGCATTATAATCCTTCAATCATTCATCGAGCTCACAGATCTAAAGAGACGATGCCTCTTAAATATCTTTTCAACCGATAATGTAGAAAACACAGGTAAACTATCCTTTACGGAAAGTGATTTTAAAGGCAGGTATTGACGCGTTGGCACCTCTTATAACGAGAGTCGTCAGGACGTCCCCCTGCCTCCTTGGATAGATGGACGAAATCATGAGAGAGGGCTATTAAAGAGCAGAAATAATGCCCACCATAGTCTCAAAAATAACAGAAATGACGGCCGCCCTTAGGGCAAGATTTATAAATAAAAAAAGAAGAAATGTTTAAACAGTTAATACAAAGTGCAAAAACAAATTATTTCAGAAACAGATTTCATAGGAATATAAAAAACAATTCGGATAAAACATGGAAAAATTATTAAGTCAATTGTACCTAGCAATAAACACCACACTGATAATCGTACAAGTTATACACAAAGACAGAGTATATTTAACGACTTCTTTTCAAAAATAGGTAAACTAACTTATGAACAAACAAATCGGTGTTACATTACAGCAAATATAAATCAAGCTATGGCCTAACATTCTAATATTTTCAGACCCCAAACCAATTGATTGTGGAGACTACTAGCCTAGTAATAAACATCAACCCTTCGCGCCGCCAAAACAATATGCTGTAGGAGCAGACGGTATTGCTTTGGCGCTTTATTAAGGATAGGTCTAACCAGCAACCGCACATTATCTGGCGGTCATAATTAACACTTCCCTGGTCACTGGTGTTTTTCCATCGCTTTGGTAAGCATGGAATAGTAACACAATTTTCAAATCAGGAGATATAGACGACGTTAATAATTACCGCCCTATTACAAATACTCCCTGTATTATCTAAAGTTCTGGAGATAAATCGTGGAAATCAAACTAACGAAATTTCCTGGAGGCCAATAACCTATTATCTAAAAACACAACATGGCTCTTTAGAAATAGGTTATCCACTGAAAACAGCGTTATTGCAGATAACTAATAAAAATTTATGATAATTATAGGACAAAAAATCAGGTTAATTTTACTCACATTTATGTGATCTTTCAAAAAGCTTTTGACAAGTGTAAATCAACAAAATTCTTCTTCACAATTAAGATCCATAAAATTGATTCTTTCATGGGTTTAGTAGTTATCTGAAATAATAGAACTCAATCTTGTAAAAATTATGAAATCATATCATCGAAAACAACCAATATGTTTTGGTGTTCCACAAGGATCCTTATCTTAGGCCCAATCCTATTTACAGTTTTGAGCATAAATGACTTATCAACCATTGACTCATTACCGCCCTGCTAGTGCCTGTACGCCGATGATTCACAGTTTCTCCATAGTGACTCAGGTAAATAACTTAAATACATTATTAAGAAATACTCAAAACACTTTTACACAAGCTAAAAATATACTTTGAAAGTAATGGTCTTACAATTAAATCCCCATTTAAAACTCAATGCATTATTCATAGGTAGTCGACAGAACATTGCCAAAATCCACCATCGAACATCAACCATACGAATTTGATGGCCACCCTATTCAAACCAAAATTTCAAGTGAAAAATTTGGGAGCTACACTTGGACAAATACATGGACATTTGGAAACACACGTTGATAACATTACACAGAGTAAAACGCTAATGGGTACATTAATATTTCTAAATCACATAAAATATCAAATCACTTACAGATACTAGAATCATGGTCGTGCAAACACTAGCTCTTAGCATAATAAAACTACTATCAAATGTATGGGGTTCAACCAACAAAACACAAATTCAAAGATGTACAAATTATTACAAAATTTTGCCTGCAAGAGTTGCACTGGGTAATAATGTCAGTTAAATTTCGATCATATTTAACCCATAATATACAAAAAATTAAAATGGTTTAAAAAGTTCATCCTTAAGTGCATTTATGCATACCTGTCTCTTTAACTTCAAATTGAATTACATGGATTCTATCCACCATGGTTATTCCCCCTGCAAACTGTAGGGAGGAACACAAGCTGGCATTCAAACACGCCAGGTAAAAGTCCCTATATGTAAAAAGATCAAAATACAGAAACAGGGGCAAGACAGGTACAAATTCGTGGACCGAAAATGTGGAACTTGTTACCAGATAATATTAAAAACATAAACAACTTTTGTTATTTTAAAACAAAATTGAAAGAACACCTTTTTACTCATCAAGTGTAAATATGTATGTATTCATATAAGAATAACAATTGTAATTTATGGAATAAAATGTTTGAATTTGAATTTGAATTAGGTAGTAGAAGCAGTGAGCGAGTATGTATACCTAGGGCAACTCATCAAGGACCGAAGTACAAATCTGATGATGACGAGATAAAATCGGCGAATCAGGCTAGGTTGGGTATGTGAGAAGTGCCTTCGGTACACATAGTAATATATTACGAGGTCGTCTACCACTATGTCTAAAGAGAAAGATTTTTGACCAATGTGTCCTGCCCGTCATGAGATATGGGTCTGAAACATGGTCTACGACCAAGGCACTCGAGAGGAAATTAGTAAGTGCTCAAAGAGGATTGGAAAGGCTTATGCTAGGAGTTAGCTTAAGAGACAAGAAAAGAGCCACATGGATCAGGCAACAAACAATGGTAGAGGATACACTCAAGAGCATTAAGAAGAAAAGCGGCAGTCGGTTGGACATATATATCGTAGATAAGACAACAGGTGGACAAAGAAAACAACAGAATGGGAAAAACACGACACAAAAAGACCAAGGGCAAGACAAAATTTCACAGGAGTAAACTGGAATCAGAGGACATAAGACCGGAATGACTGGAAAAGATTGAGAGAGGCCTACGTCTTACAGTGATGATGATATATATATATATATATATATATATATATGATATTTATAATTTATATATATTATATATAATATATATATATTCTATATCATATATATATATATATATATATATATATAATAAGATTTTATATATTTTTTACATATATATATATTATGTATATATACATATATATATATATTTATTATATATATACATATATATATATAATACCTATATATTACATTTATATATATTTTAGTTTATTGACATATTTTGATATATATATATATTATTATATATAACATATATATATATTATATATATACATATATATATATATATTATTATATATACATATATATATATATTATATATATATACATATAATATATATACTAGATATATATATTAATATTTATTATATATGTTACATTTATTTATATATATTGATATATAGTACATATATTATATATATTATTATATACATATATTATATATTAGGTTATATATATACATATATATATCAGTATATATAATACATGATATATATATTATATATATTACATATTTTATTTATAAATATATATATATATTTATTATTTATAAATATATATTTGATTTATATTTATATATATATATATATTATTATGTAAACATATATATATATATAGATATATATATATTATTATATATATATCTATATATTTATATATATTTGATTATATACAATATATATATTATAGATATATATTATATATATACTTATATATATTATATATATTTTATATATATATATATATATATTATACTATATACATATAAATATATATATATATAATATACATATATATATATGATATATTATATATATACATCTATAATATATATTATTTATATACATATATATATATATATATATTATATTTTTAACATATATATACATATATATTATTATTATATATATACATTATATTATTATATTTAATATAATATATTTATTATATTTATACAGAGATATATTATTTATAATAACATATATATATATATATTATATATATTCATATATATTTATATATATATATATATTAGATAATATTTTTATATTATAGAGATACATATATTTATTTATATTATATATATACAATATTTATAAATATAATTATATATATACATATATATATATTAACTGAAGTATCATATGTAATGTATAGAACTGTAACTTTCACTTAATATATATATCTAACATAAAATCTCTCATATATATCACGAGTCATTCCTTATCAACCTCACTGACTAAAACTGTAATAAAAAAAATCACACAAGATCTCTAAAAAAACATTTATCTAAATATATAAGTCTCTCGCTACTACTGAATATAATATCTAACACAGTAAATCTAACACTCAGTCACATCAGTGCGTAAACTAAATTATGTAATCACACAGAGACATTCATTAACTACTATATAACTCTGTCTATATCTATATATATCACCTCAATATCTATATAAATCTAAATTTCTAAGTATAAGAATATAAAGCAACACACATTAAAATCACTGTCTGATCAATAACACATACTATATAAATACACTCATCTTATCTATATCAATCTCTCGCTCATCTATATGTATACCAAACTGTTCATATATTCTACCATCACTCTTAACTATCCTATAATGTAATATGTCTAAATACTCAAACAGTATCATATGTATGAATCATAACTACACTAAATATCTATACTCTCTCTTTATAATATATTGTCACAGACTTATGACTCAGTCACCATACACAACAATTATTAGTTAAGTGTCAGTGAGTGATTAGTCAGGTTCATTGGAAAGAGTAACTGCCTATGTATTTCTAATACTGTCATACTGTCATTCCTAATACCCTCACATCTCACACACACACAACACTGCACACACTCACTCTACACCCCCCCTGACACAGATCACAAAAACCCCCTAATATCCATAAATATACCCATATATCCAAAATATATATATCAAAACATATGTATACATCTATCTAAACAATCATCAACTACATAAATACTAACATATATCACATATACCATAACATATATATATAAACATAAAGCTAAACATATTATGTACATATATATACATCAAAACATATAAACCAAGACAAATATATACATATTCTACATAATACATGTAACCTACATTACACATTATATACATATATATACATATAATACATATCTCCCTAAATATCCATCTATATACATATATCCCTATAACTACCAAATAAACCTCTATATACCAATAAATGTAAATATATATACTATGTATATATATCATATATGAATACCTATGTATGTATGTATGATATGTATTAGTATTGTATATAATAATAAATATATATATATATAATATCTAAATAAATATATATATATAATATGTATGTATAAATGTGTAATATAGGTATATATGTGTATCAAGTGTATATATGTAATATATGTATATATATGTATATATTTATATTATATTGATTTGTATCTGAATGTGGTATATTTTGTACTGTGTATATATAGGTATACATAATATGTATATATAGTATATGTATTAAATGTTGTATGACTGTATATGATATGTATATTAGTAAAAAATATATATATATAGTATATTAATGTATATATATTAAATATGTAGAGATATGAATATATATATATATGTATATATAGTATTTATATGTATATATATGTATATAATTATATATCATATATATATGTATATAATATATGTATATATAAGTATATATATATATATACATATAATTATTATATATAGGTAATATATGTATATGAAAATTACATATATAGACTATGTATGTATGGTATGTATATTATATATATATATATATATATATATACTATATATTAGATATTCTATAAATATATAGATATAATATAATATATATAAATATATATATATATTATAAAATATATAAATATACATATAAAATATTAAATCTATAAATTATAAATATAAATAATATAAAAATATATATAATATAAAAATATATTATATCATATATCAAATATATATATATATAAATATATATAAAATATATAATATATATATAAATATATCTTAGTGTGTGTGGTGTGTGTGTGTGTGTGTTTGTGTGTGTTTTGGGTTGGGTGTGTGTGTGTGTTGTGTGTGTGTAAATATTTTTTTTAATAAGTTTTATATATATATTATATAATAGTATAAAAATAATATATATCTATATATATAAATTATAAATATATTTATTAAAATATATATTTTAATAAAATTGAAAAACATAAATGATATATAGTATAATAAATTAAATATATAATGTTTTTAGTACTGGAAAATTAAGCCCTGGGATTCTTCACTTTCTATCTTTAACAACCTCATATCTCACAAAAATATTAATTACATTGCCTATTTTTTGTAATAGATCAAAAATCCTTTAATCAACATAAAATAATTGATTATATAATTTATTGTATTATTTTTTTTGTTTAAAATTATAAACAATTATTTTTTTTGGATTTTACTCGTCTCCACACAAATACCTCGACCTCACCTGTTTCTAAAAACCATTTTCCACACATATCCACGTTCCTCGAATTGTGCCGTTACTCAATCATTTTTATTACCTTATGTTAATGCGGCGCAGCGATTCAAGTGACCCATATTGATCGTAGAAAGTAATTCCAATATCCATTTAACATAATGCACCAGGAAAAACTATCACTATTTTTTCACATCAAATTTATCTACCAGAAACTCCCTCACTGTAAAAAATAGCTTCATGAATTTTTTTATCAATATCTATGTTAAAGTGGAAAGGAAATAATATCGAAAATACACCAAAACTTTAATTTAAAGGAAATCCTTACTCACCCAAAACAGGTGAGAATTCTCGTTGAAGGTAAAAAACCGTTCAAATCGTCCAATCTACTAACACTTACTTAACAATGAATATTACACCCGCAGCTTTAGATAAAAGGCTTAATAACTATGTTTACCTTCTGTACCCAAACTAGAATGCCAAACTAACCAGCCATAAAAGAAAAAGCTGCTTTCCACACACAGCCACTGGACACTGAAGACTGGTAAGGAAATTCCGGACAATCATGCACACAATAGAAGTAATCTGTCTTCCTTCAAGTTGTGTTGAAAAAACTAACGCCAATTCCTTAACAGTTATTTTATTCAATGAACATACAATACCCACCCTTCATTTCATTTCAACTCTACTCTATACCACCAATCCCCTCATTCATACTCTCTTCCCCTCAACCTCACACGACACTAAATTGAACAAACAAAAAATCCTATCTCTTTTGGCTAATATCCCATCATCTTTCCCTTATACTAAACTTATATAACTTCAATCTTTCTAAAAACATATAAAACACACTCCTAACTTCCATTTTTCGGGCCGTGCCCTAATATCTCAAATACTACAGTTACACATATTCAGGGTAGAGTACGCTCCATAGACGTAACGTACACAATCATGGCTGGTTCCCAACTCCTACGAACGTAAAACAAATTAATAAACGACATATTATCTCTCTCTCTGACATGTTTCCATGTTGTAGATTCTTTATAAAGTTATAAAAGATTTGCCCAACAATGATTTCATCATAAACTAAGACAAGAGCTTAACTTTCATACATAAATTAAAGAGGTGGGCGGGGGGAGAAGAATACCATAAAGGAAAGTCTTCCCAAATAAATCAGAGAACATGTAAATAAAACGTAATGAGGTATTGAAGGTAAGCTATTATAAATCTAATTCATACGTACATGTCACAGTATAATATAATGTAATACTACAACAGTAAATATGGCCATTAAATTTTTGCTGAATTCGATGTTTTCTACCACAAAATAATTAAAATAAATATTTTCTCCTAAATAAAATTCGATCTTATCATGTTAGCTGCATCTAAATTGAAAAAACCTGTTTGTTTCCACTTCATGTTGATAAATTCCACTTGAAGATGAGGTAAACAAGCTGTAATTTAAGTTTGAGTTGAAAAAAAAATCAATTAATTTGTTTTAGTTTGCATCCAGGTATGTTCTCTGTGAATCATTGATGGAAATACTGAGTGCATAGGCGAAATTTGTGAGGAGGACGTCAAAAGACAAGGACCACCTGACAGTCAGAAGACTTGCAGTCAAGTTCCCTTCCAAAGTTCTTGGTTTGTCCATCATAATCTACACAAGGGGAATCTTTAGAGTGTGGAGGCCTCAAAAAAGACGATACCTTTTGATAATAGTTATGGTAAGTATAGTTTTATGTATATATATATATATATATATATTAATATGTATATATATATATATTATCTACTGATACTCTTCAACTATTTTAGGTTGGCGTGGATGCGGACGTTAACATGGTTGGGGCCGTTGTCGGGGCCGTGGTATGGGCCGAAATTCAGCCAACACAAATTTGAACAATATAAGTGTTAATCCTATCATCATGCAAGTACTTTTATTAGCATGAATACACGCTATCATATTGTCATTTTGTAGATACCAGGTATACACTTTATAAGGATTAATTTTCCTTCAAACCCAATATCATTTTACAACATGTAAAATAATATCTTTGTAAGGAGATTCATCATTCCTTATGCCATACTTGAATGCTAGTATATATTTTTTTCCTCTTGTGACGAATACTCACGTATGCACTTTTATTCATATGCACATCCAGGGTTTATGCTCCTGGCCTACAGTCTGCCCCCACTTCGAAGGCACCTACAGAACCCGTTGTAACAAAAAAACCTAAGGGGAAATGATCCGGAAAAAAAAAAAGGTTTTTTGGATTTTTTTTTGGAAAATGGGTTTTTTCTTGGTTTTCTTTTTTCCATTTTTTGGGTTTTGAAGAAATAATTTTTTTTCTTTCAGGGGTGAAATACTACTTTTACTGGAACAACAATATACATATAGATAGTTAGATAGTAGTATAGACATTCATGATTTACAAACATGTTTGCACCAGGTGTCTTGACCTGCGTCTGCTTCGGAGGTAATACAGAGCTAAATTCTAGAGAAAATTATCCTACTCAATAACAAGCCACTACCTTTAACACTGGCTCTCTCAGAATGCAGTCATATTGATTGATGAAAACCCATATCTATGTAAGAAAGGATGTAGTAACGCATTTTTTTAATATGGAAATACAAATTTTACATCCCTGACCTTGACTCGAACTCGGGTTCTCAGAGTGAGAATCCGCCCCAAACCCCTTACATTTACACGACCACAAAAAAGAATTGTCTAACCGGTGCCTTACAACCATCATGGAAGTTACCTATATACTCGCTATCAATGATCTGCTAAGATATAACCACGGTAACCTGATTTGTGACTTGAATTTTTAATTCACTCCCGCCGAGTGCCCACGGGGATTGTCTGTAAAACCTCCCTATCATTTGCTCTCAAAGGGTTTTTAGGTAACTCATGGGGTTGTAAGGCACTTGGTTAGAAATTTTTTTGGGTTTGCGTGAAATGTAAGGTTGGGAGTCGGAGTTTTGTGGGGGTTCGGGCGGGTCGGGGGGGGGGGTAAAATTATATTTATTATTTTATATAATATATATATATAATTATATATTATATATATATATATATTATATATATATATATATATATAATATAATAAAATATATAGTTTATATTTATTTTATTATATTATATTATATTATATATATATATATTTATTTTTATAAATATATATTATAATGTGTTTGTGTGTGTGGTGGTGTTTGTGTGTGTGTGGTGTGTGGTGTGTTTGGGGTGTGTGTGTGTGTGTTTTTTGATGGTTTTTTTTTTGTTTTGTTTTTTTGTTTTTTTTAGATATATTATAATATAATATAAATATTTATATATATATTAAATATATAAATTATATATATAATTATATATATATATATATATATATATATATATATAATATATATATATAATTTATATATATGTATAATATATTATATAAATATATATATATTTTTTTTTTTTATTGTTTTTTTGTATTATAAATATATATATTATATATATAATATATAATATATATATATACATAATTATATAATTATATATATTATATTTATATATTATATATTATATATTATATTATGTATTATGTATATATATATGTATTTATGTATGTATTATAATTTTAATAATATTATATATTATATAAAATATACATATAATGCTGTGCTTATACCAATCACAAACATAATATCTAATTTAACAATTGCATACTGGATTCATCCCTGATGTGTTGCCTAAGTTTAGTCCTTGTCAAACACCAGAAAAATAATCCCTCCAGGAGAGGGAGAGGGAGAGGGAGAGGGAGAGGGAGGGAGGGAGGGAGAGAGGGAGAAAGAGAGAGAGAGAGAGAGAGCTACATCTATTGAGAGAGGGGGGAGAGGGAGAGAGAAAGGTGGGGGAGAGGGAAAGAGGAAGAAGAGCGAGAGAGAGAGAGAGAGGGAGAGAGGAAAGAAAAGGGAGAGAGTCGAGGAGAAGAGAAGAGAGAAGTAGGAGAGAGCTGAGCGAGAGAGGAGGGCGTAGACGAGAGAGAGAGAGAGAGAGCAGAGAGGGGAGCGGGGGGGGGGGGGGAGTACCTCTTTGAAGAGCGGGGGGGAGGGGGCGGGAAAGGGAGAGGGAGAGGGAGAGAGAGAGAGATACATCTATGGCTCATTATAGATACATGAAGATCGTGCTCTTGGCAAATATTTATACAGGAATGGTGAATGTTTAACAGCGTGGACCAGTCACCTTGAAACATGTGAGATTAAAACTAAATGAAATAAGCTGAAAAAACTGCTTTTAAAGAAGAAAATAAAAAAGAAGAAAAATTACGGTGAACCTTCCAGTGAAATAAGCGACTGAAAAATAACCACTGAAGCTGTATTGAATATAAAACAATCATAACTGGTGGTTGAAGCAAGCAAACTTTCCATAATGCTAATGATTAGAGAGAATCTTTTGAGTGATGGAGATTTTCAAGCTTACTTAATATAGATGCTAAGTTAGATCATTAATTCCTTGACTTTTTTCACTCTTATTCTTATTTTCTCTATTTACTTCTAACCTCTTAAGCCTGCTTCCCCTTCTATCCATACCTCTATATTTGAGCATTCTTTCGTTCTCTATTTCTTCTTTCTCTCTCTCCTCTTCTCTTCTCTCTCTTTCTCTCTCTTTCTCTCTACTTCTTCAGTCTCTCTCTCTCTTTTCCTTTTCTGTAAGCTTTATAAACGAGTTTCCATTAGATTACATCTACATTACAAATCGCATGAAATAGTAATTATTCTAATATGCAACAATGTTTTTATTTCCTTCAACCTGTATACTGTAAAGCGTAATTAGAACCTATGCCGTTCCATGTACTAGCCGTGTTGCTTAGGCGAATGAGGAGTATAAAATTCTACACGTGACAGTTTCCAATTTGATTAAGTCGGGAAATTTTGAAGGCGAAGAGCGATTGATGTCGAGTTGAAGTTTGGTTGATCGTCGTTGCGGGTTTAGTGGGTTGCACGAGGTGTATTGCGGGCTACCGTGTTTGTGATTGCAATGAAACTGCACCTAAACTTCGGATTATTACATTTGGTCCGTGACTCTAAACTGATGAGTGGTATTAGTGATATTGCCGTTTAGAGTACTGTGAGTTCCTGTGAGCCTACCGAAAAGAAAACACTCACTCAACTTTACTATTTTCTTCAGTATTATTTATTTATTTTATTTTGTTTTTATTAAGTTATTATTTTTTTTTTCAAAAGACTTCTATTTTGTGTTGTTGAAAATGTATATAAGAACACTTAAACAATTACAGTCAATTGGCGGCATGCAATGGCTGTGGTCGACTCGACATACTTTTAGAAATTACAATTTCATTTATTATATAAAATATAATACACGACTATTTTATTTCTAATCTACTATTTAATCAGTTTTCTCATTAAGTCGCTCTCGCTTTTCTTCTCTTATGATCCACGAACATTCGCATGTGTCTGTCAAGGAAAGGTCCTAGGGAAGTGGACTAATTCTTTCACCAACTGCCAGATGAAAGATCAAACTCTTACCAAACAATTCATACAAATGAAGAGAGATAGGGATAAGTGAAAAACTAGAGGGAAGAAGAGAGAAAACATGGAAAGCAGGACGAGAGTGAGGGTGTACCTGTGGGAGTGAAAATCAATACATGAAAGTCATAATGATAAATGTCTGATTTGGTGGTAACCTACTAGATGTGAATTTGTTCATGCATCTTTAATTGTGTAAGATTGTATGAATGGAGACGGAAATATAACACAATAGTTTCCCCTTCACGAATGCGCCACATACGTCTGAAATCCATTAACACATTGGAACTTTTCAGGTAAACACTTTGTTCGATTGCCTCCTATTAGACTTCAATCCCGCGTGTGTATTCCCATTTATTCACACATAAATAGAAATCATAGCATGAAGCGAATAGTATATGTATACTTCTAAAAGAAGTGAATTCAAATACTGTATTAAGGGCAAATTGTTTAATCTGCAGAAAGTGTCCAAACCGATTTTCATGAATCTCTGTTTTTCTTTGTGTTTCTCTCGTCCTCTTTCTCTGAATCTCTGTTTTTCTTTGTGTTTCTCTCGTCCTCTTTCTCTGAATCTCTGCCTTTCTTTGTGTTTCTCTCGTCCTCTTTCTCTGAATCTCTGTTTTTCTTTGTGTTTCTCTCGTCCTCTTTCTCTGAATCTCTGTTTTTCTTTGTGTTTCTCTCGTCCTCTTTCTCTGAATCTCTGCCTTTCTTTGTGTTTCTCTCGTCCTCTTTCTCTGAATCTCTGTTTTTCTTTGTGTTTCTCTCGTCCTCTTTCTCTGAATCTCTGCCTTTCTTTGTGTTTCTCTCGTCCTCTTTCTCTGAATCTCTGTTTTTCTTTGTGTTTCTCTCGTCCTCTTTCTCTGAATCTCTGCCTTTCTTTGTGTTTCTCTCGTCCTCTTTCTCTGAATCTCTGTTTTTCTTTGTGTTTCTCTCGTCCTCTTTCTCTGAATCTCTGCCTTTCTTTGTGTTTCTCTCGTCCTCTTTCTCTGAATCTCTGTTTTTCTTTGTGTTTCTCTCGTCCTCTTTCTCTGAATCTCTGTTTTTCTTTGTGTTTCTCTCGTCCTCTTTCTCTGAATCTCTGTTTTTCTTTGTGTTTCTCTCGTCCTCTTTCTCTGAATCTCTGCCCTTCTTTGTGTTTCTCTCGTCCTCTTTCTCTGAATCTCTGTTTTTCTTTGTGTTTCTCTCGTCCTCTTTCTCTGAATCTCTGCCTTTCTTTGTGTTTCTCTCGTCCTCTTTCTCTGAATCTCTGTTTTTCTTTGTGTTTCTCTCGTCCTCTTTCTCTGAATCTCTGCCTTTCTTTGTGTTTCTCTCGTCCTCTTTCTCTGAATCTCTGTTTTTCTTTGTGTTTCTCTCGTCCTCTTTCTCTGAATCTCTGTTTTTCTTTGTGTTTCTCTCGTCCTCTTTCTCTGAATCTCTGCCTTTCTTTGTGTTTCTCTCGTCCTCTTTCTCTGAATCTCTGTTTTTCTTTGTGTTTCTCTCGTCCTCTTTCTCTATCTCTGTTTTTCTTTGTGTTTCTCTCGTCCTCTTTCTCTGAATCTCTGTTTTTCTTTGTGTTTCTCTCGTCCTCTTTCTCTGAATCTCTGCCTTTCTTTGTGTTTCTCTCGTCCTCTTTCTCTGAATCTCTGTTTTTCTTTGTGTTTCTCTCGTCCTCTTTCTCTGAATCTCTGTTTTTCTTTGTGTTTCTCTCGTCCTCTTTCTCTGAATCTCTGCCTTTCTTTGTGTTTCTCTCGTCCTCTTTCTCTGAATCTCTGTTTTTCTTTGTGTTTCTCTCGTCCTCTTTCTCTGAATCTCTGTTTTTCTTTGTGTTTCTCTCGTCCTCTTTCTCTGAATCTCTGTTTTTCTTTGTGTTTCTCTCGTCCTCTTTCTCTGAATCTCTGTTTTTCTTTGTGTTTCTCTCGTCCTCTTTCTCTGAATCTCTGTTTTTCTTTGTGTTTCTCTCGTCCTCTTTCTCTGAATCTCTGTTTTTCTTTGTGTTTCTCTCGTCCTCTTTCTCTGAATCTCTGCCTTTCTTTGTGTTTCTCTCGTCCTCTTTCTCTGAATCTCTGTTTTTCTTTGTGTTTCTCTCGTCCTCTTTCTCTGAATCTCTGCCTTTCTTTGTGTT
Source organism: Penaeus japonicus (assembly GCF_977035675.1). Taxonomy (NCBI): domain Eukaryota; kingdom Metazoa; phylum Arthropoda; class Malacostraca; order Decapoda; family Penaeidae; genus Penaeus; species Penaeus japonicus. The sequence continues at coordinate 26,452,511 of NW_028234429.1, read as the reverse complement.
TCTCTCGTCCTCTTTCTCTGAATCTCTGTTTTTCTTTGTGTTTCTCTCGTCCTCTTTCTCTGAATCTCTGTTTTTCTTTGTGTTTCTCTCGTCCTCTTTCTCTGAATCTCTGTTTTTCTTTGTGTTTCTCTCGTCCTCTTTCTCTGAATCTCTGCCTTTCTTTGTGTTTCTCTCGTCCTCTTTCTCTGAATCTCTGTTTTTCTTTGTGTTTCTCTCGTCCTCTTTCTCTGAATCTCTGTTTTTCTTTGTGTTTCTCTCGTCCTCTTTCTCTGAATCTCTGCCTTTCTTTGTGTTTCTCTCGTCCTCTTTCTCTGAATCTCTGTTTTTCTTTGTGTTTCTCTCGTCCTCTTTCTCTGAATCTCTGTTTTTCTTTGTGTTTCTCTCGTCCTCTTTCTCTGAATCTCTGTTTTTCTTTGTGTTTCTCTCGTCCTCTTTCTCTGAATCTCTGCCTTTCTTTGTGTTTCTCTCGTCCTCTTTCTCTGAATCTCTGTTTTTCTTTGTGTTTCTCTCGTCCTCTTTCTCTGAATCTCTGCCTTTCTTTGTGTTT
>NW_028234429.1:26439464-26441964 GCF_977035675.1 Penaeus japonicus | reverse complement strand
ACATTGCTACATTCTAGCCTCTTAAAAGGTTTTCAACGACAAGACAAAGAATGAAGTCGAAAAGTTCTTTAAATGCAGCCTACTGAGGATCGCTAGTAAAACAGGTTCATACAGAAAAATCTATATAATTTCACAACTCTTTTGAGGAATTCTTTCGTTTCTCAGTATTCTGCTGTTTTTAGCAGATTGATCGCTCTGAGTAGGATGAATTCCGTCTCTTTGGAATCGAGGTGTAATTAAAAGATATATCGGATTTCGAGAAAGGATTCCAATTGAGGAGGAAAAGGGATGGCTAGAGTTGGAAAAATAATTATACCGTATTTTATCGTGTGTGTAATGCTACTTCTCTTTATTAAGGATTATCAGATAAAAAAAAATCTCTTGTATACATCAGTTAATGATAAAGAGAACATTATTTTTCCTTGAAGGATACTTAAACGAATTTTATACTCCATAAAAAAAACAAAAAACAAGGCGTATTTGATGCCGTTTATGAAGTATGGGTTTAAGAATGTGTGAAGTGCGAGTAGACTGAAAAAAGAACATGCCTTGTATTAACACTAAGAACTTTTTTTTTATCGATTTTCAAATTTGCGCGGGTAGCGGTTTCTAACAATGATCCTCTTATTGTAACGTTGTAGCGTTTTGAAAATTTTAAATATAAACTCAATTTTCTAATCAAAATATATGTTTTTGTTTTCTTAACATAATGAAAAACAAATAAAATGTAGGTTACCTACCCGCTCTTGCTACGCTCATAATTTTTGAACAATGAATATGGGATTTTTTGTTCATCTGGAGATTGAACATGTTAACTTTGAGCAATCTTTTTGGTTTGGTGCATTTTCATAAACACGAAAAAAATATAATGTTTATCACATTATTCTCTTTTACAATTTCAAGATGCAGATATAAAAAAAAGATGTAGAAAATACAAGAAGTAAAGACTGTCTTTCTGAATAATGTGAGATCAGTTTCATCATCCAAAATTATGATCTGGCAAGGCACCAGAAAAATTACCTAATCATTTTTTTTTTTTTTTTCAAAATATGTATACCGTATTTTCAGTGTTATACTGCATAGTAATGATAACAACCATGATATTGACCAAATAATCCTACTATTGTTGCTATAATAATAATAATATGATTATGAAAGTTGAGATGACGTTAATAAAAAATATACTTACAACAATCATGATAATAATAATAGTAATGATCATGATCGTGATCATGATAATAATTATAATAATAACAATAATAATAATAATAGTAATAATAATGGCAATAATAAAAATAAAATGATAATGAAAATAATGCTAGAAGAAATAACAACAAAAACAATATAATTACTATTAAGAGATGAAGCGCTCTCTCTTCCTCACTTAAAGCCGCATCCTCGCTCATCAGATCTCAGCTAAGACGGGATTAATCTTGATTAAATCTCAGCGGCTCTCTCTTCCTTACGAAATGATAGATGTGTCATTGTGGATCTTGTGGTCGAGTCGAAATGATGCCCATTCTGTTTGTGCTTTGGGTTTGGCTGTCGGGTTTACTAGTGTGTTTGTGTTTGAGGGGAGGGGCGGATATGATTGTGTACGTGTTTTGTGGGCGCCACTGCCTTTCTTTGTCTGTGTGTGTACGTGTACGTGTGTGTGTTAATATACGCTAGTTTACGTGCAAGATAATATGTCTGACATCTGGGACAGGATGGGGGTTATGATACACGCCAGTACACGGTGAAGCTGGCCGACAGCAGTCGCCTTGCAGACAAGGAACGTGCTTACCCAAGGACAGGCTACCTCATCCACAAAGCCACCATTTACACAGAGCCCTAGGATGGTTACCCAACAGGCGCGCTGGCTGTCGGATTATGCATAAGGTTGAAGTTTATTTCATTTGAATTAGGCCCCAATAAAGTTCTTGTTGAATGTCGCAGCTGACCGAGTAAACATGTGTTTCCTTCACCTCCTCCCATCACGACTGATTTACACGCTCAAAGAACACATAGATTTCTGCTCTTGTGTCAGTTACTAATAAAACCAATAAAAGTCTCCACCTATTTCATCATGCTTCTAATTATTGCCGCTATTACTGCCTTTTTACATTATAAAATGAAGGAAAAGGCAGACTTCAAAATAATAATTTATATTTAGTTATGGATATATCATAATAAATATCTTTATTTTCTTTTATTCACACTGCTCTTCTGCCTTAAAACCATCACTACTGTTACTTGACATGTATAAACACCTTCCTCAGATGTACTAAGTTTTAATTGTTAAATCTACTTGTGTGTGAAACTGACGAATTCAAAAATATATACTAATATTCGTTTTTAACATTAGGTATTCTGACACATGTACAACGCAGATATTTACACAATCTACCTTCACATAGCTAATAAATCCACTTAAATCTGCGTTTCCCTTCAAAACTCATTAATAATTTGCCTTTTATTATAGATTTCAAATTGCCTTCTATTCTGTCTAATACTGTAT
>NW_028234429.1:26422274-26434364 GCF_977035675.1 Penaeus japonicus | reverse complement strand
CGCCGCGGTGCTGTGGCCCTAACTGCCGGCGCAAAACATCCCTGCTGGGATGATGGGGCTGCCTGGCCGCGTCTAAGACGGAGGGGAGGTACTCCCGACTCTACCTCTAGGCGCTCGGTGCGAGTGCACTTAAGGGCTCCAAGACAGACGCGTAAACACGCATTCTGCACAACATTCAAACCTTTCAGAGTTGAGCTCGTTGCCGAGCCATACACGATTGACCCATAATCTATTTTAGATCTAATCAGGGATTTATATAACATCAGTAAAGACTTTCTATCAGCTCCCCATTTGTGTCCAGAAATGCACTTTAATAAATTGAGTGCTTTTTGACATTTATTCTTTAACTGACCAATGTGGTCTTTCCAATTTAATCTACTATTCAAGAGTCAGACCAAGAGATACTAGCTGAATTTTGAATATCGGTTATTCGATGAGAGTCCTAGAGTTACGCCTAGATGACTGCGGCTTTCTCCCTTAATCGTGTACGAAAGAGCCACGGCCAATCTAGTCTGCTTTTTAATCGGATACAACTTACAATCCCACTGCGAGCCCCCTGTTACTGAATCATATTCCAGTGCCAATTGGATTCTCGATTTCAGCCGAGACGCACTACATACTGCATTCTATTGACTGGAGTGCCATAATGGCACAATTTCATTCGGCACGTACAGTGAAGTATTCTACAGATCTCCGAGTGAGGAGATTGGGTAAAATGTCATTTATTTTACACACATAAATCAATGTTGGAGCACATCTAGACACTTCCTGTGCTGCGGACCCGCCTGTCTTGGCCTGACAAAAATGTCCAGAAGTGACATTGGTCAGTACAAAAAATTTCGACAGAAATAATACGTTCTTCTTCACAATTAGGAAATATTTGGGTATTCAAAACTCAGGCAATGTGCTCACGTCTAATCCAAGCTACAAAGCGCACTAAAGCTTCTTCTGGAGTACGTCTCGCCGCATCGTGCGCCAAGTCATGGTCGTACGGCTTTGTTCTCCAATGCTCTACAAAATACTGATATCAAAATAAATGCTTTTTGGCAAATGCCTCATGTAATATCGTACGTCTTCCATCGTTGTTTACTAGTTGATTCGAGAGTTTGACGTCCCTTTCGGAAGCCGCACTGCTCGTCAATTAGTAAATTTCTCGGTATTTAAAAAGTGCAATAGCCTACTAATTAACAATTCTTTCCATGAACCTTGCATAAGCAACTTGGGGTCAACGCAATTGGGCGGTAAGAGATGGCGGAGCTGGGATTTCCCCCCTCCTTTCAATATGGGAAATGTTGTGGGCGAAGTGCCATGACTTTGGAAAAGTCTGGCTTTTCCAAATATCATTGTACACTTCTAGCAACGAATCATGTCATCATGATTAAGATGCTTTATCATCTCATATCGAATCTCATCGGGGCCTGGGGATGTTCCTCTACATGCTTCTAGGGCTCGGACAAGCTCATTCATTGTAAGGTCTTTAATTGTAATCAAAATTATCTCCTGTGGCAAAGTGAATTGGTTGCAAGCTCTCGGCTGCTTCCTTGGTGGTCAGGAATGCAGGGTTGTAATTTTTCCGATCTGCTTGTATAAGAGAACTGCCTGGGCGATTTGTGTTTTAGCAATGTCTCTAGGTTCATCATAATTAATTCCCTCATTGAATAATATTTCTGATCTTATTTGATGAAACTTTTTTCTATTGATTTCTATTTACTGTGGGACCAAACCCTCTGATAACTTGGTGTTACTATTTATTGTAGAGCACACAAGCTTCGCCAGGAGTCTCTTGTTGGCTTGTCTGATTGTTTCTCAACGAGCCCTAAGCTCACGCTGTTGTAATTGCGAAAGTTCTCGTTGGTACTTATTATTATGGAAAAGCCAGTAGGGCCCTATTTCGTTTCACATAGCCCCTGAACGGCACCTCTGAAACGTGTCCACCATGGAAACTCTATGCTTAACGCTATCTGTCGAAGTCTTAGTAATGGTTGCACATTGCTGCATTTATAATTACAATTTTTGAACATTGTTTACTTTATCATCAATGTTTCTCCAACTACTCGAGCTTGACGCTCCTTGGAAGCGACCCAAGCGGATCGTTTTAACGTTAATTTGGGCTGAAGGGCGTCCTCTGTTCGCATAAAATATTAATACAAAAGTAGTATCCTTCCCCCACGATCTCAATGGTGTCACAGCACGTGGATCCTTGTGTTTGATACCATATATCAATAAACTCAAATACCGTATATCGTCTTATTCCGTGGACTACACATTTAGAAGATCCAGAATCAGTGCTTGATCAACTTTCTAATTGCTCACCTCGACCTTCACTCGCGTGGAACCCCACTGAGTATAACGAAGCATTGAAATCTCCTAGAATTAATTTATTGTTTTGCAACTGCCTAATAGCAAAAACTCTCATAGATTAAGCCTTGTATCAGGTGACAGTAACTGACTATATCAGTACTGTTAGTAATTTACTTTCATTCGACTGTTTTCCAAAGAAATTAATTCGTCACTTAAATGAAGAATTCTGTGATGTACATGGCGACTCCGCCTCCCACCCCTTCCTCTCGTCTTTTCTACATAGATGGTAGTTTCTTAGCGATACGACCTATCAAACAATTGTTCGTAAACTTTCCTTGTATACGAATATTATCGAGCATAGACAGCTAATAATCTAAGAATTTACTTTTGATCTAAACTTCACAGTTCCATTTATGATGTATACGCGTGATTACTTTTAATGGGATTGGAAGTGCCTTGTCCTCGTTTTTATTTCTTTTTTTGGAGGGTGCGCCTCTCCCTCTCACCTTCGCTTTCCAGGCCTCTCTCGAATTTTTGAGACATAGTCTCCATGCCTCTCCCCCCTCCACCCAGAAGAACGCCCGTCGAGGATATCTGCGCTACAGCAAACTACCACCAGACAGTTCAAGTGGGGTCCGCCTGTACTAGAAGTCGATCCGATTTATTTGGTATCGACCTCCTTTAGATGCTGTTTTTGCTGGGTTGATTCAGCAATTTCCTTTATTGTTTTGTTCAATTCTTTGATCTGATTCATTAAGTCCTTTACCGTTTCTTTCAATTTTGCAATTTCCTGGTCCTTAACTGTGAGCTGCTGATTAACACTGCTTGCACTGGAAACATTGTTAGTTACTGCTGAGGCGTAAGAAGTATTGGGTTTGCTTGTCAAACCTTCAACTTTCTTCTTGGCCTCACGGTAGCTAACATCGTGCTCTCTCATGTATGCTAATGTCTCAGTCTCCTTCTTCAGCAGAGCCTGACTGATGGGGACCTCCACAGTTAGCACACTTGAGTGTCTTTTCCGTGCATTCAGTGGTATCATGGGCTCCAGTACATTTACCGCAAGTGAATTTGTTAGTATCCTTATCAATGCATCTTAATGAGGTGTGTCCAAATTTTTGGCATCTATTACACCGCATTGGTTTTTGAATGTAAGGTCGTACTTGAACAATCTCATATCCGATTTTGACAGTACTTTGAACTTTGGGTGAAGAAAAGGTCAAGAAACACAATCCGGTCTTTATTCGCGCATTCCCATCCTTCTTGGTCATGCAATTTACGTCTACTACGTTTTGGTCATTCATGGCTTCAAGAATTTCGCTTTCTTCCATTGTCCTCAAATCCCTGTGAAAGATTACTCCCTTACAGGTATTTGGGCCAACAGGAATAGTTATTTTTACTGTAATGTCATGAATTTGCGTCAGTTTAAGTAAATAATTAATCTGAGACTTAAATTGCACTTTTACAAGGAGGCTGCCATCTCGCAATTTACGGACAAAATCAAAACTGCCTTCCACTTGACCATCAAGGACCTCCTCAATAATAAAGGGGTTGACATTCTGCAAGGATTGATTTTCATTTATGCATCGGATGTTCACACACCTTGCGTTCTGGGGAGGGATATCAATTTGTCTTCTGGGTCGGTCATTGGTCGGGGTTCCATTGGTGGTCAAAGTTGTCTTAGATAGTTTAGGAGTCGCCCCTCCTCCTTGGGGAGGAGGAAGGGTAGCCGGGGTATTAATCATACTAGGGTGTCGGACCAGGTCCGAACCCTGGGCCAAAGCCCGTTGTCCTGAGAGGACTACCTTTCCCTTAACTATTGTTATCAACTTAATCCCAATAGCTAAGAGAGGATAAAAAAAAACAAGTCTTACAATTAAACGTCCTCACCACCCCTTAGCGGAAGCCTGGTTGCGTTCTCCAGTACCGACTAAGGGATCGGAGTTGTATGTAAGGCACCTTCCTACCGCCGAACCTGCCTAGTGCGAGGGACGGTAAGTCAATGCCCACCCCCCAAGCGAATACAGGAGCTCACAAGGAGACTCCTGTAGGCTCAGGAAAGTCACACGGAAAAATGGAAAAAAATTCACGGGGAGAGAAAAGTTGCGCCCAAAGGACGCCCCAGACTACTGGGCCTCCCTACCCAGGGGTCACAGCCCGTAAGGGCTACCCTGGGGAAGAAGAGAGCTGCGGGTCTGGGGTGGGGGCTGACTACTCCTTCTTGTAGTCTCGTGTCACCTTCAAAATCAAAGCACTGAAGGTGCAGGTAAAGCACTTAAAGTGCGCAAAATCTGTACTAAAAAAACACCGTTTACTCGAATTTGATTACTTTACTTAACTTAAAAACAACAATGTCAAGCGTGACAAGAGGCCCTGATAACCAGGGTAGCTCCAGTGGCACAAGACTTATAATTTGTTGCTGCTAAGTTTTGAAAAAACAGGGTGTGAGGCCAATGCAAGTTTCATACACGAGCCGAGAACGATAATTAAAAAATCAGTTGATGACAACAGTTGATATTCTCCCAATCCCGGAGGTACTGAAAATATTTCTGAAAGACTTTTTGTCTAAAGATATTTATTTACAGAACGGCATAAACGACGTCTGGTTGCCTTATATTTTCATTTTGAAAGGTATGAATGACGCTCGAGTCATATATGAGAATACCAATTAACTGAAAAAAGTTTACATTTGTCACAATTTAATAATAAAAAGAAATTTATATATATATGTAGGCTGATATTTCTTTACAACTGACCTTGAAATCTCTAAATCCACACACACACACACACACACACATATATATATATATATTTATATATATTTGGAAAAATTATATATCTATATATATATATATATATATAATATTTTATATATATGATATATATATATATATATTTATATAAATATTAATATATATATAAGTATATATATATATATATATATATATATATATATATATATATATATATATATATTATGTATATCTATAAACCGTCACAAAACCTTTATTTTGGTATACGGAAAAAATATATATAGTAATTGAGCTAAATTGAAATGTCACTAATATCCGTTTCCCATTATGTAAAATTTCCACAGAAACTAATTACAATTCCCAAATTATTATTGAAATTTAATCGTTTCCAAAAACAAAACTAATAAAAATGTATGCAGATATATATTATGAGTACGATAACATATTTGTTTTTATTTTAATTTTTATAAATATCCCAATGTTCCGTAAGTGATGGTCTGTATTTTTTTAAATAGCACCATTAATAATATAGGAAACTCTGTTTATAAAGAAAATTGTAATGTGATTTTAAGTAAAGTTCAGAATTTTATCATCAAACTAAATGGTAATGTAAAATTTGTATAAAGAGTCGTAGTGCGCGTGAGGTTTTCAGTATGGGTGAGCGTGGGTTGCCGCGTGGCGTTGGAAAGCATACTTACCTGGCACAGGAGACACCGTGATCACGAAGGCGGTTCTCCCAGGGCGAGGCTCACCATTGCACTCCGGTGGGGCTGACCCCTGCGATTAACCCAAATGTGGTTAACTCGAGTGTGCAATTTTTGGTAGTGGGGGACTGCGTTCGCGCTATCCCCCTAAAAAGTTTACAATAAATATTTAAGTAGTTATAGGTGTTTAAATGACTTCATAATTTGAGGATTATGTTTCTAATTATGTCTGGGAAAAATATTTGATACATAAAATGGGAAATCTTCCCAATAGCATCCGGGGTACATCTATTGTCATTTGATTACAATACATTTTTTTTTTTTTTTTTTTACAAAAAACAACCCAGTAGATTATAAATGCTTAATAGATATCTACCACAATACAGACCTGAATTACTGTGAATGTATGCTAGCGGATATTAGCTTTCCAATATCTTATGTGGAAGGAATCCGGAAAGGGATCCTCTTATAGAGGATTTAAAAAACAAAATATTTTCAACAACAGTATGAATCAAAGCCGATGCACAAGAAAGTGTTATTATTAGTATGGAGGTTGTGCTATTTCGTTGGTATTTTAAACTGAAGGATACGTGAACCCACATGAGTGGGTTAAATAAAAATTGAGTAAGACTCATTGAGTTGTTCCCCTCCACGGAAATCTTTAGTAAAAGGCGAAAGATTTATGCGTTTTGAAGGGAAACCAGAGTTAAACATACATGGCAACCGTAATTCCAGGAAAGGTAAACGGAGGACATGTAGAGTAGTGCATTTACGGGTAAGAAAGACGTATTTGATAATCAAATGTTTTTTTTATTTAATTTATTCAGGATTAGCACCCATAACATTAAGAAGTAAGTACGTCAAATAGTCAAGCCCTTCTAAATTTATGTATGACAGTTTCGCACGAAATTGGGTTTAGGTAAAACTTAATGCATTTAAGGAGTTGTAACCGCCTGGTAGCGCAGTGGATTGGGCGTCGATTTACGAATACGAATACAAGAAAGGACATGGACTAGATCCATGGGGGGGGGGAGAAGGTTAGGGGGGGGGGGTAGAATAACTAACTAAGAAGTCGAAGTATAAGTCATAGGGTTAAGAGTTTGAGGGGTTTTTCCCTCTTGCCTGTTGGTTTTGTTTGTTTCTCGTGCAGACTTTCCCGTAAGTTACCTTGTTCCGCTTCTTGTGTACTAAGGAGGTGTAAAGTATGACTTTTGTCGTCTTATTTTTCCAGTGCCATCCAGAGTCCTTGTTTAAATATTTGTTATTTATGTAGTTATTACATAGTTAAATACAATAAAATCTTGTTTGTCTTACCACCATCGTTTTTTTTTTTTTTTTACGCCCATGCTCTGCTTCCTCCAACAGTGTTACCACAACCACCGTTTGGGGATGCAGTGCCATTGGCATATGAGGTGCCTCTCCCCCACGTATATCTTGAACCCCAAGAAGAGTTATGAATGGAGAAGAGACGCCCTTTTTTCTACTTTACGACCATGCTCTGTCGAGTCAGTCCCGGATGTGCGTTGTATGGTTGAAGTCTCGTAAGATTTCAATCATACACTCGCACAGTCTGAACTAGCTCTTCGTAAGCATTGTATTTTCGCTAATATTTTATTTCTTTCCAGAATATTCCGTGATTAGTCTGGATCGTCAGGGTTGTTTAGTCGATCTGCAGGCAGACGAGCTTGTCTTCTTCTGCGATAGATTGGCTCAGGTTCAATTAAGGTGAGTGGTATACTGCGGGGGAACCAGGTGTGGTTCTCATTAGTGAGATTGTTATTCATTATTTGTAGAAAATTAGGGTCTTCCCACATCTCTAGTCTTTCCCAAACTCTTTTGGCAAGATTGTGTATTCTCATATTCATAGGAACTATATTGTATGTGTTATGGAGTGATCTTGATGATGGGATATTAGGATATCGGCAGCCTGCGACCCATATGAGAGCTCCGTTTTGCATAGTCTGTAGTTTTTGCATTAGGCTATAAGATATGGTATTGAGTGGAACTGGCGGATATTCCAAAATAGGCCTAATTAAGGCTTTGTAGAGATGGAGCTTGACTTGCTGAGAGCAGTTGGAGAATCTCTTGCATTTTCCCAATTGGATGCTAGCCATTCTTACTTTTTCTGTCACGTGAGTTGTTATGCCTCTATTTGTTATTGTTAGTCCCAATAGTTTCCCTGATTGGGTAAATGGGATCTCTCTGTTGTTTATGGTGATTGGCAGTGGTGTCAATCTAGCAGCTGATATCATTTGGAATTTATTGCTGTTTGTTTTTATTTTTCAATTTTTTTCATACCTGTTGATAGATGCTATTACCCGGTGTGTCTCTAGTGTCATAGTGATTTTTTATTTTGATGGGTGGGTCACTATTTGAGATATGTCATCCGCGTATGTTATGTATGTATGGTGATTTGTTGGAGGTGGTAGATTTAAGGTATAGAGGATGTAAAGAGTTGGAGACAGTACGCTGCCTTGAGGAACGCCACTTTGTATGTCAATAGGGTTTCCGAGTTGGCCTTGGAATCTTATTCTGGCTTTCCTATCCTGTAGGAAGCTGCTGATTAGTTTGGTGATAGGGTTAGGCATTTGGATGTCTATGATTTTGTGCCGCAGTCCGTTGTGCCAGACCTTGTCAAAAGCTTTTGACACGTCTCATAGAATGAAATTGCACTGTTCCTTTTTTGCCAGAGCATTTGCAATGGATTCGTAGGCTATTGCTATGGCGGTGGCTGTGCCTTTCCCCTTTCTGAATCATTGAGGATCCTTTGCTCTTCGAGATATTTGGTTAGTCTGTTGTTGATGACTCGTTCGAACAGTTTTCCAGGGATCTCTGGCAAGGAGATCGGCCGGAAGTTTACCGCCCTGTTCGGAGGTTTACCCGGTTTGGGTATTGATATAATTGTGGCCTCTTTGAAAGCTTTGGGAAAATATCCCGAGGCTAGACTGGCATTGAATATATCTGTTGGTTATCTCTCATGGTTATGTTTTCATGCAGCTAATCAAATTCTGCGTTTTCTTCATCGGAAATTTTGAAAGTCTTCCCCCAGAATGAGTTTTGTAATCGTTCAATGCCCTCCTTGTCATATACTTTCACATTGTTTGCATCATAGAGGTATTTCATTTGGGTATTGTCATTTTCCTTGCCTGATTGTTGTGTAACATTTTGTAGGTATGCATTCTCTTTGGCACTTATGATCTCTTGAAGCCAGCTATTTGTTTCTGTGTCCAGGTGCAAATATGTTTGGTTGTCTAATTCTGCATTGGAGGACCGAGAGAGAACTTCTTTGTACTTGTTCCAGTCTGCTTTTTTGTAATGTGGTCTTGGAGTAGAGGGTATCATTATAGTTGAGGTTGAGATGATTGCAACTATGAGAATGTGGTCACTGGTTGTGAGGGGGCCTTGTTTTATGTAGGTATTTAGGTGACCGTGTTTGTTGCTGATGACAAGATCAGGTGTAGTTGCTGAAGTCCCTGTAATATACGTTGGGAATTGAGGTCCCAGTATTATAGCCTGTCCATGGTTGATGTAATTTGCCAGGCTGATTCTAATCTGGTTGTTGTTACTGTGACCAAGATGTCAGTGTCTGGCATTGAGGTCACCTATGAGATAAACTGGCGTATCAGATCTTAAAAGTCGCATCATGTCAGCATTAGGTAGGAACGGTCTTCTGGGAAGAAGGTACATTGTTGCAATAATGATTTTGCCTTCTGTTTCAATTTTCACGGCTAGAGTTTCTGACTGAAAGTCATCTAGCATTTTATGCTTGATGTTAAGTTTTATAGCGATTGCTACACCATCGTTATGCTCTCCCGATGCATTGCTGATGTACATGGAGTAAGGGTATATCTTGATGCCTTCTGCCAGTGTTCTTCCATGGCTATTTATTAATATCAGATCTGGGTCTATATCTTTATAGGAGTTGCAGAGTTCCCTTGACCTTTCTTTACTCCAATGAAGAACATTGTGCTGGAGAAATGTTAATCTGGTCATTATGTCTTTTCTCTCTTGTCCTCTGGCTTGTCTCGGGATTCAACATATCCATTCCTTATTTTTTTCAGGTTTTTGTGTTCCTCGATTAGGTTGGCATTTACTTCTATATTTCCCCCTGTCATTTTTCTCTATGGCCTGTACATGGGAGGGCAGCCCTTTTGAGACCCCAGTTGGCACTTCGTTGAAGACACTGTTCGGGTTCTTTAAGCATGTTAGATGGGCGTTTATGAGGACTGTAAGAATTTCCAATGAGGTGTCGTTAGGCAATTGTAATATTGGTTGCGAGATTTTAGGTGTCGCTTGTTTTAGGTGGTCAATGAATGTTTTTTTTTTTTTTTGTGGCCGCCATTGTCTGGTTAACTGCCTGTTTAGCAACTTCATTGTAGGTTTTATTTTCAATGGCTCTTGCCTTTTCTGCTTTCCTAGTTTCTGCCTCCTTCAATACTCATCTCCTCTCAGGGCAGCTGTTAGCGAGTGTCCTGTAGTCTCCTCCACAGCTAAGGCATTTTTTGTACTCGTTAGTACAGTCTTTGTATATGTGTCCTTGTTCACCACACTCAGAGCAGAATTTCGTTGATTTCTTCGGGCATTTGCTTTTGTGCTCATATGAATAGCATTACATACACTGGTTAATGGCAGTGTATCTCTCGAACTTTATCTTTTTAGGGGTCACTGAGAACGCAAACATGCGTAGACCCTTCTACTTGATGGAATTTGCGCTGCTAATGCTCTTGAGGCGCACCTTAAGAAAGTTGTGTTTTTGCATGATGTAGACTTCATCTACCTTGCAATGAGGTGTTGTCCTCTCGATCTCTCGAGCTATTTCAGTGGGTTCTCTCTCAATGATTCTGGTGTCTATGTTTTTTTTCAGAACGAGGGTGTGCTTCGCTCTCTTATCGGGTGAAAGTATTGGGTGGCAGCCTTTGTTGACCAGTGCGGTTTTCGTGCCGTCCTCAAAGAAGCGGCTGACGTCGTTCTCATTTTCAACTTGGACCACATAGCCGTCATTCCTGGTGTGCAGTCTAAGCAGGGTGATGTTACACCTGCTGATAGTCTGCGTCGACTTAACATCCCCGTGGTCGGCAAATCGAGCCCCTTCCAAGCTCGTGAGTTTCCTCACTGCCCAGCGGTCACTGACATGCGTAGAGAACACGTTAGGTAAGGTTCAAGCTCAGATCGAGCCAACACTCGTTGGCACATTATCTCACGCTTACACAAGCGGGCTTGCCTTAGTGCATATAAACCCGGCGTAGCATCTGCTCCGCAAATCTGGCATATCCTGAAGGATTTTTTTTTTATGAATTCAACCAGCCTTGAAATAATGATTATAAAGATTAGTGTTTATAGTTTAGTAAATTGAGAAAATGCTAGCACATTTATTTTTATCTATTGTAAAATAAAGGTACAAAATGTGTGGCTACTTTACAGTTTAACCGCGTGGTTTATCGTGTGCACAGAAGCAATTTTTGTTGGGAATTTTGAATGCACTTTTTCCTGCTATATTTACGTCTATAGAATTTCTGGACCTCCGTTTTCAGAACAGGTCGTGCTGTTTACCTCTTTTTTTTCGCTGTGTTCGTTTTTTTGTTTCCAAATCTTAACCCAACGGCCAAGATAACCTAATTTAACCTGGATCCATCCCTTGTTCAGAGAACTTGTTATCCACTTTTGTTTATGGTGGTGAAATAAATTTGAAAATATTAGACCGGTTATAATTGCATGCATTCAATTTGATTAACAACCACTCTAATGCCGATGACGCAACGCGTGTGTGACATTACGTGTCGAGGCAGTGGCTCATTAGAGTAAACATTTGTCGACAAGTAGTTGGCGAGAGAATATTGGGTATTGAATGTATGATGATAATTCATAGAATTAATTTTACAGTGTGATTGGTGAGTCCCTCGAAAGTATCCAGATAGAATTCAACCACGATGAGAGTGTGAGGTCTCCGACCTGCTACCCACCCACCTTTCCTGATTCTTGCCCTTATTCCTTAGTCTCCCCTTTTACCGCTTTCCTCGTCCTTACCTCTTTTTCATAGTTTCCCCTTTTCTAGCATTCATATCTACCTCTTTTCCACTCCAGCTTATACCTATATGCCTTCCCTAGCCTTGTCTTTTATGCCCCTCATTTTCTCTTCCCTACACCTTTGCTCTCTATCTATTCCCTCGCTTTCTTTACTCGTTTCTGTTCACTTGCCCTCGTTTTCTTTTCCTCGTACTCCTTCCTTATTCCTTTTCATTGGCCAGAACTTTTATTGCTATCTTCCCTTTTACCGCTTTCCTCGTCCTTACCTCTTTTACATAGTTTCCCCTTTTCTAGAATTCATATCTACCTCT
>NW_028234429.1:26419862-26422174 GCF_977035675.1 Penaeus japonicus | reverse complement strand
GACACTGTACGGCTTTACGCGTACACTCAGTTTCATTTTGCCACACGATTCCCTTAATTGTTACAGCGGTTATGATTCTCATTTTGGGTTGCAGTTTGCTGATAATTTGTTGTACTTTTCGCGGTTCGCTGAACAAAAAAAAAAAATGTAAAGAACATTGTTTGAGAACGTATTCAAATTCTGAATGTTGCATTTTTTCATTGTATAATTGAAAAAGATTAGAATATTGAATAAAAGCTCAAAAGAACATTAGGATGATCTATTCGGGGCGAGCCGTCCAAAATGGGTGCTGCAGACACTCCAGACACGTGGTATGTGGATAAATCCCAAATCATGTATATGAAAAAAGCTATTCGGGCAAGCAAACAAAACCGAGGAATTGTCATGCTTTCATTACATGGTATTGGGTGAAACCTTGTACTTAAAACCATGGCTGCGTGAAATAATAAGAATGATTTACATTCTTCACATTCCCTGGGTACTGTGTTAACATTTAATCACACGCGAAATGGAATGAGTAATGAGCTCAAAATATGATACCGTAATCATTTCCTCGCCTCTTCAACATTCCATTTTGATAAATAGCAGCGCGCAAAGATATAGAACAAATTTAAAGGAGCAGGAGGAGGAGGAGGAAAAAGAAGAAAAATAATATGGAGGAGAAGGAGGAAGAAGAAAAAGAAGAATATGGAGGAGGAGGAAGATGAAGATGGTGGTGGAGGCGGAGGAGGAGGAGGAGGAGGAGGAGAAGTAGAAGAAGAAGCAAAAGCAGGAGCAGGAGCATGAGGAGGAGGAGAAGAAGGAGAAGTATAAAAAAGGAGAAAAAATTATATATATATATATACATATACATTTACATATATATATATGTGTGTGTGTGTGTGTGTGTGCGTGTGTGTGTATGTATATAATCAAATTGTATATATATTCATATATATAATTATATATATGTATATAAATATATATGCATATATATATATATATATATGTATATATATATATAATGTATATATGTATCAATATATATACATACATAAATATATATATATATATATATATATATATATATATATATATATATAGAGAGAGAGAGAGAGAGAGAGAGAGAGAGAGAGAGAGAGAGATGTGTGTGTGTATGTACATATGACAAAGAGGAAGGAGAGAGAAAGAGAAGAGATAAAACAAAAAGAAGAGAGAAAGAGAGAAAACGAGAGAGAAGGAAAGAGAGAGAGAGAGGGAGGGAGAGGAAGGGAGGGGAGAGAGAGGAGGAGGAGGAGGAGGAGGAGGGGGAGGGGGAGGGGGAGGGGGAGGAGGAGAGAGAGAGAGAGAGAGAAAGTAGTGAGTGAGTGAGTGAGAGGGAAAAAGTATTGTGAGTGAGTGAGTGAGTGAGAGAGAGAAAGAGAGGGGGGGGAGGGAAGAGGGAGAAAGAGAAAAAGAGAGGGGGGAAGGAGGGAGGGAGAGAGAAAGAGAGAGAGAGGGGGAGAGGGAAAGGGAGAGAGGGAGAAAGAGAGAGGGGGGGGGGACAGGGAGATGGAGAAAAAGAGAGGGGGGGAGAGAGAGAAAGAGAGAGAGAGAGAGAGAGAGAGAGAGAGAGAGAGAGAGAATTGGATATCCATACGAAAATGTCGAACTCGCCTAAGAGAAATCTGAACGTCCATATAACCAATATAAACAGACGCGAAGCGTGGAGGCCAAAGGAACACTTCACGCCTACCTTACGTTTGTGAAGTACTTGCAGATTATTCACTGATTCATAAAAAGGACAGCTGATGAATAAGAGTAATTCTAAATACTTGCAAACAAGTAAACCTTTGACCAATAGATTTTTATTGTAATATTCAAGATATCCTTATGCTAATTAATACTCTCGTTGTGAGACTAGGCGTATGATAATTTCAAAAGAAAATCATCGGCAAGTGTCACTACCATTAATTACAAACCTGGAAATCTATAAAACTAACCTTACCTCAACAACTAAACTACCATTAAAACTTTTGTTTCTTATTACTTACCCTTTCCTGTAGTTTCATCTTCTAAATCCAGAATTATCTTATTTCTTAAACAATGGACTAGGGAGATATTTTCACGATTTTTTTCGGCAGTTTCCATACCATTGTTGAAAGACGTTAAACGAACACATATTTCACTGATATTTCTCACTCGAATAGATCTGCACTAACACAATTGAAAAGCAAACACATACACAATTAGTAATTCATGTCAAGAACATTCATGAAAAATTGTACGTGTCACAACTGTAAGGTAATTTCTAGAACAAACTCCTCTTTCCATTCTCAACAAAACTTGTTCGC
>NW_028234429.1:26397608-26412262 GCF_977035675.1 Penaeus japonicus | reverse complement strand
GTTGATTGGTACATTCGGGGGATCTGTTGTGTGTGTGTGTGTGTGTGTGTTTAGTGGAGGGAGGGGGGAGGGGTGTCCGGCAGCGAGTAGCCTATACAATTTTAAGCCTTGGATACGAGCATCTTATCGCCAACAAATCCGCGATAACCATCGCGTTGGCGGAGGGTGCGTCTACAGTGGCGCGAATTTCTATGAATTTGTAGGCCCCCTTATTCTCTGAATATAAATGAAGTTAAGATGTGAGGTGGAATACGATTATCTCATAATCATTTTCAACTCACACATCCCCCCTCCCCCACCACTATAAGAATCGCCACAACGTATGGATTACTGTCGATCAGTGTTCTTCGAAGAACCCTCCGATCGTAATCACACACTGTACACTATACACATATGCAATGATGTAAAAGACCTACTAGCAGTAAGTGCAACCAGCACGTCTACTGATCCTCTGCACCCCGCCTAATCTGACAAACCTCTCGCCCAGGGAAATTCACGCGAAATACACCTGCTGCTTGTCTAACAGTTTCTCGTGTTGTTCTGGGTTATCAGCAATACTAAGGTTTTCTTTCTTTGTTTGAGAGAACAGAGAATGTATTGAAGGAACAACCAATGCTTCGTTTGTAATCCTTGAATTATAATTTTGCCAAGTAACAATTTCTAAATTCTGTTATCAGCCAAAAGTACCGGCGGTGACGTCATCGACCACAGCCAGTACTTCGGTCCTGTACTACGTCACTCTCATGCTCGAACCGTTTTGCATGATTAATTACTGAATACGAATACCCTGACATCCGCTCGACCGCATGCCTTCCCCAGTTACCTATGACACAAATATACATTTTTTTAAGAGTAATATTACTGATATTTAATTGGATGTAAATATCATTATTGTTTAATGTTATTCTTAACATAATTTATCGTCCTGACCTGAACGTTACCCCCGAGTTTTGTGTCCCTACGGCTATAAAGTGTGATTATATCGCACGCTCACACGTACAGATTACACGAAAAAAAACACACTCTCACGCACATGTATTAACACATATAGCAAGCACCATGCCACATTAGGGTGTATTTCAATAATTGGTGATTTTTGAAAAATCCAATTCAAATTCACAGGGACTGACTTCAGAAGTAGGCTTCCATATTTAATTTACAATGACTAGTGAATACCATTTCTTAAATTTGTTAGTTATTTATCAATAATTACCTATTGCACTTTTATAACTCAAAGATACGAAAAAATATGGTTTAACATTGATTAGAATAAAGTCCTGGGGTGAAATTCCCGTTTTCTATATTCTTTTCGTCATTTAGCAGTACATTTACCTTAACGAGGTATATTCAAATTATGTTGATATTATTAAACGTGTAAAGTTAATAATTCTAGTTTTAATGATTATTTTTTTCTAACAATTAAGCATAATAATTTATACAATGGTGAAAGTATAATTTACAAACTAGAAACGTATCATTTTATTATCAGTATATAATCTATAATATGCAACCAACTTCTCACATGTAGCTATCTTTCCCTATCCGCTATTACCGTGGTATTTGTATCCCATATATAATGTGACAAAAGGAGAGAACTAAACACTCTTTTCCGAAAAACCTGGGACATTCACCAAACTTTTCTGTGATAAAGGTTCCACAACATTCTCATAGGAAAAAAAATTGTACGCAAATTCGATCCATTCAGGTTTTGGCATGGTTTGTATATCCAGCTTTTTCCGATTCCAATTGTCAGCATACCAACCATAGCTTGCATGTATTTGCTGTCAGCATCGTGAAGAGAGTGGCATGAAAAATGGACCATTCTGTGTATTATGCAGATATCTACTGATGGATGCAAAATAGGATTTGTCAAACCCTAATTATGACCCCTACTTCTGAACACCATTTGAGATGCCCCCAAATGCCTGTCTGAAATATTGTTCGGCTCCTGTACTAATGATAAGCTTTTCGCCAGCAAAAGAAATGGAATCTTGGAGAACTCGAAGATAACCCTTTGATGATACAGTAGGGGTTCTTTTGCAATGTCCCCACAGCATCCTAATCAAATTGTCTTTCAAGCCAACTCTTGTCCTTGGATGGCAAATCAGCATTTTCAATACTTCATAATTATGCAAGTACAACATCCAAGTGATATACAAACATGTAACCGATGAACCACATAAACCTAACCACACCTAACACCAACTGCACAAATATCTCTAAGGCATCACGTTATGAATTGTACACACACTGCATTCTTTTAAGGACTCAAGACAAAATAATTTTGCCATGTCTGTTCGAGTAATATCGATGATGGGGTGTGGTATATTTTGGTTACCCGTTCAATAGTATTAAAAGTTTAATTGGCCACTGAAAACGGACCTCATCATTTATATCTCATAAACAATCAATCACTTTTGTTAATTCCCTGAGGTTATGACATGTTTTTATTCATATTGTTATCATTCAGATGAAAGCTAGAGTGTCATCTCTTTTACCATTAGTTTTGTCCTGCCTTTTACTTGTGGAAAACTGGTAGTAATCTACACAGGAATCAATCTGCTGTTCCCACCCCAAGACCTACTACTTGAAAAAAAAAGCATCAGTACAAATTTGTTGCATTAATTTACCCGTGGTGTATTTCCGTTTCCCTATCTGGCAGTCATTCAGGAGTGGATAAATCTTCTAAGGTTGAGGAAGACTAAGTTTCCGTTGTCATGTTCATCCATCGTATCGATTTTGCACATATTCCTGAAGTCTCACTCCAGAGTAATTTATTTGCCAGACTACATTTCCTCTTATTTCTGTATTCCTTCCTTTTTTAGTATGGCTTAAAGTCAGCAGAACCAGTGGATGCAGCACACCATTTAAATTTGCTTCATACCACTGACGACTGTCTTCTTGTAGCAACCTCTCTCTTGTGTCTTTTGCCTTTACCAAAGATAACGATTTCAGTACCAACAAACGAAGCTTCTATTCCCAAAACTCCCACCTGTGTATACATAAAAATATATCTTTCTTTATGTTAAGTACTTTTGTGATGGCCTTTAGTTTAGTAATAGTCTTGCAGTTGCAAAATTTCTGATATAATTTCTTCATTTAGTCACAAGTTTTCAAAGCAATTTGTCGTCTAACAAAAAAGTTTGGGATTTCAATCAAACACCTTTCAATGCGAATTATATCGTGCCAATAATATCACAAACAAGTAGGCAACACAACAGAAGCTTGTTGGAATGTATAATAATGTTTATTAATTACCTAAAATACGTTTTTATATGCTTTATTGAAAATAAAAACAACCCACGGCATAACCTTTACAGGCCATTTAAGTTCAGTGGAGGAAACTAGTAAGTTATTGAAAGACATCCGACCTAAGGTCATTGAGGAACTTGCCTATATGCGTGCCGGTACTATTAAGTGCTTAAGGTCTGTGAAGCGAATTTGTTGCATGCAATATGTTAGGATTCGCTAAGGTCAGCGCGAAGAACTTGATGCACCTAAAAGACAACAAATTACTGAATGCGATTTTCGGAAGCGGAACTATCAATCACATAACGTGCTTAAGGTCTGTGAGAAATTTGTTTGCATGCAATATTTAGGTTCCCAAGGTCCAGCGAAGCAACTTGATGCACCTAACAGACACAAATTTGAATGCGATTACGGCAACGGAGAACTATCCCCCATTCCATCACTTAAAAACGTGCTTAAAGGTCTGTGAGAACAATTATGTTGCATGCAATATTTAGGTTCCCCCAAGGGCTCAGCGAGGAACTTTGATCGCCCCTAAAGACACAAATTTTTCGAATGCGATTCTCTGGAAGGGGAACTATCATCACTTAACGTTAGCGAGGAAGTTCGAAGTCGCGTTGGGACCTCGACCCGTTTGCGCGGACCGACTCCAATTCCGCGGAAATGCGTAATATATTAAATTGAAAAAGTGCAACCCCTATAACGTAATCAGAATAAAGCTGATTTTTTTTCCACATTTCATTTTTATGATAAATGGAGCCTATTTGTTTGTACAAGTCACAATGACATTTTACAAAAGTTGCAATTATTGAAATACCCAACATCACATGCGACATGTATATGCACACGTGCATGCCGCACGGTATTATTTACCAACACACTCCGGCCCATGTTTTACGTTGTAACTTAAAAAATGAAAATGGAACGATTAAAATCAAACCTCTTATGTAACCATAAGAATAAGCAAGAGCATTGGGCAGTACGGCCAACCAAAAGAAAGTTATGGTTAAAGTGGCATTTTTTTTTACTTGATTTCGCAATCTTACTAGCACCTGGTGCACTTTCATTGATTAAGCTATATATTTCGGTCAACCCCTGCAAGTAAAGTTTTGTTTTCTTTTTGGATTATATATAAACCGCGGTCGAATCGGATGATTTCTAATGCTTAATAGAAATGGAATAAAAAAAAAAAAAAAATACGAGGTGTATGTACAAGTATAGATTATTTATAATTGTGTTTTTTGTCGGTTTGGTAAGTAAATTAGTAATAAAACGTGTGGTATTTTTTGATGCCCCACTAAGAGATTGCCTTCTACTTTTCATTAGTATATTTCACATAGAAGATGAATAATATAGGCAAAGTTCAATAAAATAAAACTAGAAAGACATGTACTGTAACATGGATTTTTCTAACTAATTAACTTCTGAATAGTGGCAACATTTTTACGTGCATTTACATGGAAACGAAATTTCATGAAAACTATAAGACGGGAACTAGCTAAATAGGTTGCGAGGGAAAGAGGGAAAGAGGGGACAAGATTTGAAAATGTAAAGAGGCGAGAAGATTGCGAAAAGTGGGGCAAACCAAAACTTGTTAATTTCTTTTGGTATATATTAATCGTACCATATGAAGTTAATATGAAGTCGATAAAAATTACACAATCCAGTATTTATAATCTTTTTGTAAATTGTTTGCTGTTATTTCTGTAGAAGCAAGGCAGTGTTTCGTGTCTATTTTAACAGGCATTTGCAGCTGTTTTAGTCCTGGGTCTGTGGGCGCATTCTCAAGTGCGGAGCGATCTTCTCCACCCAGCTGTAATCTCATCAGCGTGGGATTTCTCAGAAAATCTGGTCAGTTCTTCGTTTGCCAAAACATTTTTTAGCAGAGTGTGTAGAGTCCGTATTTTTAGGTCCTTATGCTTGATTCTGTATTTATTGTGCAGTTCTGATATTGACAGTTTGGTGTCTTTTTCGTTTCTGCTTGTTGCTGTGCGGAGTGCTCGGTTATGGAATTGTTGTATCCCACTCGTGTTTGTTTTAGAGGAAATGCATATGGGGATGGCTGGGTAATCCAAGATCGGTCTGATCAGAGTTTTATAGAAGTTCAATTGTGTTTTTGTATTTATTTCTTAAAAGCGTTTTAGTTTGGTAAACTGCCTTTTTGCCATTGCTAGTCTTCTTTTCTTAT
Source organism: Penaeus japonicus (assembly GCF_977035675.1). Taxonomy (NCBI): domain Eukaryota; kingdom Metazoa; phylum Arthropoda; class Malacostraca; order Decapoda; family Penaeidae; genus Penaeus; species Penaeus japonicus. The sequence continues at coordinate 26,406,825 of NW_028234429.1, read as the reverse complement.
GTGTTGAAGCCCCGCGGGTGCCGAATTGTGTGTCAAGTATCGTTATTTTGTTACAGAATGGGATTCTCTCATGGTCGACAAGTACTTCCCTTGGTTTTGTGGCTGATACTGACGGAAGTTGATATTTGTTTTTGTTTGTTTTGATATTACATCTCCTTTCGAATGTATTTATCCTTTTAATTTATTTAATTTACACTTATTGCAGTTAGCATCGAGAGGGTGGCAATTATTTGGCACCTGAGTGCTTGTCTCTTTTGTTTAGTTGTCTTTTATAATCTTCCAGGTTGGGCATTTGGCGGCTAGTATACGATGGTCGCCTCTGCAATTTAGGCATTTCTTTATGTTTTCCTTAAAATTTTTATAAGTATGATCTTTGTTGCGGCACATTCCGAACAAGCTTGATAGGTTTCCGGTCATGACAGTCTATTATCAAGTGACCATATTTGTGGTACCTATACCATGGAGTTAGATTTATGAAGATATCCTGTTCGATAAACCTTGATTTCTCTCTTTCTGTGGTTTCCTTAACTGTTTCGGATGGTTAACGTTTTCATGGCATTATATCCAGGAAGGTCTTGGATCTTAAATTGCATATTTTTTGTATCGTCTACTTTAAAAACTGTTACTTTTGCTTGTCTAAAACATTGCCATATTTTTGCCAGCCTGCCTGAGGAGGTAAGGTTCTTATCTTTAATCCTTATACAGCTCTAATTGGTGACTTAGCTACTCATGTGGTTATGGGCAGTTTTGTTAACCCCAGGTTGGCTGTATGGGTTGTTATCCGGGCCATTGTTTACAGATGGTCTGAACTCCACTCTACTACTTCTTTGTCAACTTATATAGGATGGCAAATTACCACTATTAATCTGTCTATGCTGGCACTGAACAGGTGACAGGAGCCAAAACGTGGCCGGTGACCTCACACCAAGGAAGGAGTTTTCAGACCTCATCGGCTACCTTCCGAGAATATCAGGCGGGCATAGCTGCAGGAGGACACGAGGTGTCCTGTGCGAAGTGAAGTTTGGTTGAAAGCTGAATGGTTTTGATGGGGATAGACTTTGCTTTATATTTATATAAAAAAACAATACATGCAAGCTAGCAATCACGAACTGGAGAGGCGTACCATAAGGAAGTGCTTAAATGTCTATCTATACGTATAAATCCTGATCGGCATCGCAGCCATCTCGATATACGATCATTAATAGCAACTGGTGTGCAACTTTATTTGCTATACCGACCGAACACTTCACATTTTAAATTGTGGGAATACGATATAATAATTTTCATATATTTAAGGTCAGTACAGTCACTAGCATTCGCCTTTTCTGCTCGTCACCCAGTAAATTTGTGCGTAAATGTGATGTTCAGCATATTTATCGTCCTGGCCTAAACTGGAACCTCGAGTTTTATCTCTTTCATTTTCCTGGTGATATATCGAAACACGTACACGCACATTAGGGTATTTCAATAATTGCAACTTTTGAAATGTCATTGTGACTGTATAAAAATAGGCTCCATATATCATAAAAATGAAATGTGAAAAAAAATCAGCTTGATCTGATAACGTTTAGGGGTTGCACTTTTCAATTTAATATATTACGCATTTCCGCGGAATTGGGGCCGGGCAGCGGACGAGGTCCACGCACTTCGAACTTCCTCGCTAACGTTAAGTGATGATAGTTCCCTTCCGAATCGTAATCAAATTTGTGTCTTAAGGTGCAAGAAGTTCCTCGCTGACCTTGGGAACCTAAATATTGCATGCAACAAATTTCTCACAGACCTTAAGCACTTAAATACCGCATATAGCAAGTTCCTCAATGACCTTAGGTCGGAAGTCTTTCAATACTTCTAGTTCCTCACTGAACCTAATGGCCTGTAAGGTAATGCCGTGTTTCTTCAATAAGCATATAAACGTTAGTTAATTAATAACATTATTATACATTCCAACAAGCTTCTGTTGTGTTGCTACTTGTTTGTGATATATTGGCACGATATAATTCGCTGAAAGTGTTTGATTGAAATTCAAACTTTTCTGGACGACAATGTTGAAATTGCTTGTTGAAACTTGTCGAAATTGAAAATTATATCATAATGAAGACTGGACTGAAGACTTTACTAAAAGCCTCACAAAGTAAATTTACATATAAGAAATTATATTATTATACACAGGAGGAGAGTTTGAAAGCTTCGTTTATTGGTACTGAAATAAACGAAGAGAGACAACCGAGAGAGTGCAAAGAAGACATCGATCGTGGCATGAAAAGTTAGCAAAGTACACTGGTTCTGTATCCACTCTGCTGACCATAAAGCCCATAAAAGGAAGGAAAAATAAGAAGGAAATAGAAGTCTGGAAATTAATTACTTGAGTGAAATTAATAACTTTCAGATTCGGAATTGTAGAAAACGATACAGTGATATGAACACGAAACTTAATCTTCCTCAACCTTAGAAGAATCCCACTCCTGATGACTGCCAAAAGGGAAACGGACATACACCACGGAATAATGCAACAAATTGTACTGATGTTTTTTTTTTCTCAAGTAGTAGGTCTTGACAGCAGATTGATTCCTTTAGATACTACCATTTTCCGCAAGAAAGGCAGGCAACTATTGGTAAAAAGAGATGACACTCTAGCTTCATTGAGATAACCAATATGAATATAAAACATGTCATAACCTCAGGGAATTAATTGAAGTGATTGATTTTTATAAGGATATAAATGATGAGGTCCGTTTTCAGTGGCCAATTAACTTTAATGCTATTGACGGGTAACCAATCATGAACTACTGAACAGACATGCAAAATTATTTTGCCTGGAGTCCTTAAACGAACTTAAAAAACATAATATTGCCTAGATATTTTGTTTCAGTTGTGTTAGTGGTTAGGTTATATGTGTTCATCATTACATGTTTGTATTATCACTTGATGTTGTACTTGAAAATTATGAAGTATTGAAAATGCTGATTTGCCATCCAAGACCAAAGTTGGCTTGAAAGACAATTTGATTAGATGCTTGGGGACATTGCAAAAGAACCCTACTGTTATCAAAGGTATCTTCGAGTTCTCTAAGATCCATTTCTTTTGCTGGCGAAAAGCTGTCATTAGTACAGAGCTGACAATATTTCAGGCAGCATTTGGGGCATCTCAAATGTGTTCAGAAGTAGGGATCAGATTAGGGTTTGACAAATCCTACTTTGCATCCATCAGTAGATATCTGCATAACACAGATGTCATTTTCATGCCACTCTCTCACGATGGTGACAGCATACACGAGGTATTTGGTATGCTGAAAATGGAATCGGAAAAAGCTGGATATACAAACCAGCCAAACCTGAAGGATCGAATTTGGTACAATTTTTCCTATGAGAAGTTATGGAACCTCAGCACAGAAAAGTTTGTGAATGTCCCAGGTTTTTCGAAAAGAGTGTTTAGTTCCCCTTTGTTCTATCATATACGGGAAGATATGAATAAGGTATGCAATCTCTATGGCCAAGGTAACCACTCTGTATGGGAGGCTAAGAGTGTACTAATTCCCGACCATAATCAGCATTGTGAAAGACTGATTGGAGACATGAAGCGGTCCCGAGACATCAATACCCTTGTCTCTATATCAAATACACGGTAATTGCGGAAGAGATTGAAAGGAAATGTGGATAGGGTAATATAATATATGTGAGAAGTTGTTGCCAATAAAAGATACGTTTCTAATTTGTAATATACTTTCACAATTTGTTTTATTATGATTAATTATAGAAAAGATACTCTTAAAAGTTAAAATTATACTATACACGATTGAATAAATCAACATAATTTGAATACATCGTTAAGTAATTACTGCTAAAATGACGAAGAAAATATAGAAAACGGGTAATTTCACCCCAGACTAAACTAATTATTTAATAGTATTTTTCGTATCTTTGAGTAAAAAGTGCAATAGGTAAATATTGATAAAAACAAATAAAAATGGTATCACTAGTCAAGAAAAAATAAATGGCGCCTACTTCTGAACAGTCTCCGTGAATTTGAAGGATTTTTCAAAAATCACCAATTATTGAAATACCCTAACGCACATGTATCGCCAAGTCACACACAAATACATACATATTCAGCAGAAACACACGTATCGCACATACATACATACATATATACATACATATACACATATATATATACATACATATGTACATCCATATATGCATACATATGTACATACATATATGTATACATACATACATACATATATACATACATACATACATATTCAGCACACACACACATGCATACTCAGCAAGCACAGACATACTTAGTACAGACTCACTACATGCACTTATACTCATACTGACACTGACACTGACACTCACAACCACAATCACACTCACACTAACAATCAGTAATCAGTTTATAAACATATTGGTGTGTGTATATATACATATATATTTATATAAATTACACAAACACACCCACAGCTATATATATGTATATATATATATATACATATACATATATATATACATACATACATATACATACACATAAATGCATACATATATATACACGGTTGTGCATTTGTGTATGTTGTATATGTTGATAGTATATCTATCTATATATCTATCTATCTATATATTATATATGTTACATATGTATATGACCTATTTTTGTGTTTATAGAAGAATCCGTAATTTAAGTATATGAGATGGGACAATATATCTGAAAAGACGATTTTGTTGTCGAACTATTCCAGTTGGGATCGCGGCCACTGTGAATTGGTACGCTTGTTTGACTGAAACGTTTCCAATCTTGTATGTGTGAATGTGACATATTTTTCATTAATATGTAATAGGCACTACCAGTATGCAATACAAATGAGATTCTGACGTTGGGACTGTCTACCGATTGGGGTAGTAGGAGGGATAGATTTCAGGCATGGAATGAAAGCAGAAAAATTATAGATTGAGGAAATGAAGTGGATAAAAAGCGGGGATGCGAATAGGCCCCAGAATCATGGTTAATGCAACATTATATGGGAATGGTTTTACATTTGAAAATAATATTTCAATAAATTGAGAAAAAATACGGGTATTCATTAAGTATTAAATGAAGTAAAGTAAGGGGGAACCCAAAAGCAGTTATTCTGCTCGATTCTACAATTTTGTATGATAGCAGTTGCATTTATTATGTCAGAAAACCATTATTGAATTTTTGATGAGATTATGAATATCAATTTGGTCAGTGTGATTAGAGTTATTCCAGAGGACAGGGGTTTTGTAATATTTGGTTGATATTCTCCCCGTGGGGAGTGGACCAATCCCGGAGGTACTGCAATACCGGGCCGATCCGCGGCAAAGGTGGAGCAAGCCCCTAGCACTTCGCCATTTTCCAAAAATCAGTTTAATATCGTAGATCCCACATGGGGATCGTATCAGATATTAAGCTGATAAGAACAGATACTACACTTTGATCTTAGCCAAAAGGCCGAGAAGCGATACTACCTCATGGTTGAAAGTAGGTCGAACGAAATAGTTCTGAAAACTTGCTGCCGATAGGTATATATGTAGAAAAAGGCATAAACGACGTCTGGTTGCCATGTATTATTAACAATTCAAAAAGTATTAATGACGTTTGTGTCATATATGAGTGTACCAAATAAGTGATTAAACGTAATCAGTTTACATTTGTGTCGTATTATATTCAGAAAAGGTATATATAGGCTGATGTTCATAACTTCACAAACAACCATCATTAAATTTCTCTCTCACACACATACACACACATACACACACTCACTCACACACACATACACACACACACACACACACACACGTATACTTCATAATCTACATGTGTGTCACAAAATATTTACTTAAGTACCCGTTAACGTAACGTCCGTTTTCTTTGTATGTAACTGAATTTGAATGTGAATATAACTAATAGTCGTTTCTAAGATTTGAAAATTCCACCATTTCTAATTATAATTTCCAAATTATTGTAGAATTTTAAGCATGTGCCAAATAAGCAAAAGTTAAAAAAGTATACTGATATATATAATGGATTTTATTATGAAAAATGCACAAGAAAACACCTTTTTTTCTTTTCCATGAAATATCCTACAGTGTAGATTTTTATGATAGAAGCATTAAAAACTATATTGAATAAATATGTCATGTTATATAAAGCCCGCGATAAGATAGCCTAAATGGAAAATGAAGCTAGACCAGGCTTTGATTAATGAACTTTTATATGTTAGTTATTGTCTGTTAAACACTTTTTCTTATAGGTAAATTTTGCTATAAATAAACTACATTGTAACCGTCTTGCATTTAAAGAAAATTGATATGATTGTAAGCAAATAATCATAATTTTTTAACGAATAATCTAAATGCTAAGTTTAAGTATCCGTAAACGTAACGTCCGTTTGCTTTGTATTTAACTGAATTTGAATGTGAATATAACTAATAGTCGTTTCTAGGATTTTAAATTTCCACAATTTCTAGTTATAATTTCCAAAATATTGTAGAATTTTAAGCATGTGCCAAATAAGCTAACGTTAAAAAGTATACTGATATATACTGTGTATTTTATTACGAAAAAGGCACAAGAAAACACCGTTTTTTCTTTGTCATGAAATGTCCTACAGTATAGATTTTTTATGATAGAAGCATTAAAAACTATATTAAATAAATATGTCATGTTATATAAAGCCCGCGATAAGATATTAGCCTAAATGGAAAATGAAGCTAGACCAGGATTTAATTTACTTTTATATGTTAGTTATTGTCTGTTAAACACTATTTCTTCAGGTAAATTTTGCTATAAATAAACTATAGTGTAACCGTATTGTATTTAAAGAAAATTGATAATATGATTGTAAGCAAATAATCATAATTTTTTAACGAATAATCTAAATGCTAAGTTTAAATTTGTATAAAGAGTTTTAGTGAGCGTGGAGTTCACAGTATGGGTGAGCGTGGGTTGCCGCGTGGCGTTGGAAAGCATACTTACCTGGCACAGGAGATACCGTGATCACGAAGGCGGTTCTCCCAGGGCGAGGCTCACCATTGCACTCCGGTGGGGCTGACCCCTGCGATTAACCCAAATGTGGTTAACTCGAGTGTGCAATTTTTGGTAGTGGGGGACTGCGTTCGCGCTATCCCCCTTCAAAATTTTCAATTGGTATCTTTTAAAGCTGTACAGAGGTGCACAGAGGACTTCGATTAAGAAATGAACATTGTGACTCTTAGAATCGATACACAACGGCGTAGTCTAACCAGCAACATTCTTACATCAACAGATATTGGATTTTTGATTTACAATAACACTTTTTAGAAATGTAAATAAGCATACCCAATAGGTTATAATTGCTTTATGGTTATCTACACCAACACAGACCTGAATTACTGTAAATTTGCACTTGTAGATATTAGCTATCTAATATCTATTATGAAGGGAATTCAGAAAAGAAATCCAATTATATACTTGAAAATAAATGCTATTCTCATTCAAAATCATAAATATTTCTAACACTAATATGACTCAAAAAATGTGTTGTAGGAACGGAGCTAGTGCTATTTCATTGGTATTTTAAGTTGGAATATATTTGACCCACAGAAGTGGGCTAATAAAAATTGAGTAAGACTCATTGAGTTGTTCCTCTCCACGGAAATCTTTAGTAAAAGGCGAAAGATTTATGCGTTTTGAAGGGAAACCAGAGTTAAACATACATGGCAACCATAAAACCAGCAAAGGTAAACGGAAGACAGACACATGACTGCGTTTGTGGGCAAGAAAGACTTATCTTGATAGGGAATATTTTTATTCAATTCATACAGTATAAGCACGTACAAAATTAAGTAATAAATACTCTAAATACTCAAGTTCTTCTAAATTTATATACGTCAGTTTCACACAAAATATGGTCAAACAAGTAAAACTTAAACTATGTAACCTAGGAGTTGTTTATTCAACCGGCATTGAGGTAATGATTTTAAAGATTAATGTTTATTTGGATTACTAAACTCATTCATGCAATAGTAACTGGAAATGATAGGAAGTGCATAGGATAACCACCCCCAAGGAAATATGGGCTCAAAACAGATACAGTTTACTTAATGGAACAAATGCTAACATCCGAATTTTGTTAATGATTGTAATTTCGAAATTAGAATTAAAGGTATATAGCTTTTAATATAGAAAACATGAATGGTAATTAATGGGAGTGCTTTCCAAGGCCTTTAAGAATGATATTAAAAAGATAAGAAGTTATTATATAGATCATATAAGGTAATAATTTTGTGCCTAATAGAATTTCATATATTAATACTTCGGACTAACAAATATTTTTCCAGGTCTGTCATCGATATTAGTATCGACTGATTTCTTTTGATGTCACGTTGTCTACTAGCAAATCACACCTAATATGATTTATTTCTGTCATCAACGAAATAGAGATACTTAATATATGTACAACGATCGCAGTTGGTAGTGTTAGCTATTATTGACGGGGATTTAAATGCGCTGTTTTCGTGCTATTTTTTTTATCTACAAAATCCCTGAAACACTTCCGGAGCACCTGATGCTACTTAACACGACTTTTTATTATCTCTTTTTTGGCGTGATGTTTTCGGGGATTATCTTTGTTCCACAAAATCCTAACCGAACAACCAAGCTAATCTACCAAATTTAAGGGTAGCCCTTACAAAGGGGAGGGAGGGGGGTGGAGAGAACTTATTCAGAGAATTCTTTTCTACCTACCTTGATTCTTTTGGTATTTGAATATAAAATGATTAGATAAATTTTGATTGGCTATTAATCAAATCGAGCGCACACAAACTCAGTCCGATGACTTACGCGTGTATTACGTCATTGGTCCAGGTAGTGGCTCTGCAAAATATGTCTCCCATTCATATCTTACTTATTGGTGACATATATGGTTACTATATATTACAAAAAGTCCATCGATACCAATTTCGATGAACTTTATGACGCGGACCTGTTTTACAATTTTACCCCCAAACAGACAAGCTGGTCCACACACTATATTAGCTGAATACCAACAGAAAATGAAATAAAAAGCCACTATAATTTAACAAAGTCATCAGTAAGATGCAGTTGGTAAGAAAACATTGGGAATGAAAAGTATGATCATACTTCATAGGATCAATTCTATAGTGTGATTGCCGAGTCCCTCGTCTAGAAACTCGGATAAAATTCAACCACGATG
>NW_028234429.1:26390108-26392608 GCF_977035675.1 Penaeus japonicus | reverse complement strand
GTTGTAGGTGTTTAAATGATTTCCTCAGTTAAGGATTGTGTTTCTAATTATGTCTGGGAAATTTATTTGATATATAAAAGGGGAAGTCTTCCCAATAGCATCGTGGCTACAACTATTGACTTTTTATTACTATACATTTTTTTACATAAACCAACCCAGTAAGTTATAACTGCTTAATAGTTATCTACAGCGATACAGACCTAAATTACTGTAAATGTATGCTAGCAGATATTAGCTTTCCAATATATTCTGTGGAGGGAATCCAGACAGGGATTCTTTTATAGACATCAGAGTATGTTTTCTTTATATTCGCATTTTAAGATATTCTCAGCAACAGTATGACTCAAAAGCCGATGCACAAGAAAAATGTGTTATTAGTATGAAGGTTGTGCTGATTCGTTGGTATTTAAAATTGAAGGATATGTGAACCCACATGAGTGGGTTAAATAAAAATTGAGTAAGACTCATTGAGTTGTTCCCCTCCACGGAAATCTTTAGTAAAAGGCGAAAGATTTATGCGTTTTGAAGGGAAACCAGAGTTAACCATGCATGGCAACCGTAATTCCAGGAAAGGTAAACGGAGGACATATAGAGTAGTGCATTTACGGGTAAGAAAGGCGTATCTGGTAAGCAAATGTTTTTTTTTTTAATTTAATTCATTCAGTATTAACACCCATAACAGTAAGTGTTGAGTACGTCAAATGCCCAAGCCCTTCTAAATTTATGTATGACAGTTTCACACAAAATTGGGTTTAGCAAGTAAAACTTAATGTATCTAAGGAGTTATAGCCGTCTGGTAACGCAGTGGATAGGGCGTCGACTTACCATCCCCGTGGCCAGCAGTTCGATCCCCGTCCAACCTCATGAGTTTCCATTGTGCCTAGCGGTCACTAACATGCCTGGGAAACACGTTAGATAAGGTTCAAGCTCAGATCGAGTCAACACTCGTTGGCACATTCTCTCATGAGTCAGCATATGCTGACAGCCGGACTCGCCTCAGTGCATATAAGCCCGGCGTAGCATCTGCTCCGCAAATCTGGCCTATCCTTAAGGAGTTGTTTATGAATTCAACCAGCCTTGAAATAATGATTATAAAGAATAGTGTTTATAGTTTAGTAAATTGAGAAAATGCTAACACATTTATTCTTATCTATTGTAAAATAGATACAAAATATGTGGCTACTTTACAATTTAACCGCGTGGTGTATCGTGTGCACATAATCAATTTTTGTTGGGAATTTTGAGTGCGCTTTTTCCTGCTATATTTACGTCTACAAAATTCCTGGACCTCCGTTTTCAGATCATTTCGTGTATGCTTTCTTCGCTGTGTTCGGGAAATTTTGTTTCCAAATCTTAACCCAACGACCAAGATAACCTAATTTAACCTGGACCCATCCCTTGTCCAGAGAACTTGTTGTCCACTTTTTTTGTGGTGATGAAATGAATTTGAGAAGATTAGACCAGTTATAATTGGTTGTTAATCAAATTGAACTCATGCATTCTAATGCCGATGACGCAACGCATGTCATAGAATGAATTTTATAGTGTGATTGCCGAGTCCCTTGATCAAAATTTCCAGATAGAATTTAAATACGATGAGGGCACTTAGTGTGATCCTTAGAGTGTTAATCAATATCTATCAAGGAAGCCGTTATGTTTAGATAAGGGCAATATTTCGAATAAATCATCAATATGAAGTACAGCTTGGAATTAATGAAATTGAGTTATTAAAGTCCAAATACGGGGGTATATATGGTTGCTAAACAATTGTTTTGCAAAACATAAATATTATTGTACATTAGGGTAAATGAAAAATTCTCTATTTCATATATCAGTATGAAAATGACAAAGCTTTTAAGACCATATGTATGTTTCATCTGCTTTTAGAAGATCCTTTATTTTATATCTACTCCATCGATTTTATTGATGTATACATACTTGGAATGACGTTACATCACAGATGATGTATAAAAATCAGCGTGGTTCAACCCGATTGAATACTTCCACCTAAAATATGTAATATTTCCCTGGACTTATTCCTGCTGGAGATGAGACAAGAACCGAGGTTCTATCTGATCATTCATTACTTACCGATAGGAATAATGAAAGGTGCAGTTCAATATATATATATATATATATATATATATATATATATATATATATATATATATATCACACACAATCCTGTATATGTCTGTGTATACACGTGAGTCTGCGAATGCGTGCATATTGGTCTTTTTCTGAAAATGTTGATCATCTGTCAGGAGAATGTTGTAACCCTACACTACGGAGCTTCAACATCTACGTTCGTGTCCATGTGCGAGTGTAACTGCATCCATGTGTCCATATGTACGGACTGTACGCCTGTGCAATTATGTATTTACAGTAGATATACCACTTTTTCTAACTACTTGTTTTATCCGTCTGTGTGCATGTATGCATAATCAGTAACACAATTACATCTGATTCCACTAAAAGTTTTAACAAAATAGATAACATA
>NW_028234429.1:26388416-26390008 GCF_977035675.1 Penaeus japonicus | reverse complement strand
ATCCCTGTCTGGATTCCCCTCCACAGAATATATTGGAAAGCTAATATCTGGACTAGCATACATTTACAGTAATTTAGGTCTGTATCGCTGTAGATAACTATTAAGCAGTTATATAAGCTTACTGGGTTGGTTATGTAAAAAAAATGTTAATAGTAATAAAGAAGTCAATAGTTGTAGCCACGATGCTATTGGGAAGGAAGAACTTCCCCTTTTATTATCAAATAAATTTCCCAGACATAATTAGAAACACAATCCTTAACTGAGGAAATCATTTTTTTTTAAACAAAAAAACCTACAACTACTCAAATATATATTGGAAATTGTTTAAAGGGGGATAGCGCGAACGCAGTCCCCCGCTAACAAAAATTGCGCACTCGAGTTAACCACATTTGGGTTAATCGCAGGGGTCAGCCCCACCGGAGTGCAATGGTGAGCCTCGCCCTGGGAGAACCGCCTTCGTGATCACGGTATCTCCTGTGCCAGGTAAGTATGCTTTCCAACGCCTGGCGACAGCCCACGCTCACCCATACTGAAAACCCTAAGCTCACTACAAGTCTTTATACAAATTTTACATTACCCTTTAGTTTGATTATAAAATACTGAACTTTACTTACAATCACATTGCAATTTTCTTTATAAACAAAGTTTTCTATATCATTAATGGTGTTATTAAAAAAAAAAAAAAAAAAAGACCATCACTTATGGAACACTGGGATAATTATAAAAAAATTATGTCAGTTTCTTACTGTATTCATAATATATATCTGCATACACCAATTTGTTTATTATTTATATATAAAAGTTTTACTACTCAGTTTGGAACACGGCTTGTATTAAATTTAAATAATAATTTGGGCATTGTAATTAGTTTCTCAGTAAATTTTAAATAATGGGAAACTAATATTACTTACATTTCAATTCAGTTCAATTACTATATAAATAACATTTATTTCCTTTTAATTTAACAAAAACAATAATAATTACTGTTAACTTTTTAAATGAATTTATTTCCTTTTAAACCGAAAATATAAATTAAAGGTCTTGTGACGGTTTAATAGATATACCTATATATAATTATGTATGTATATATATATATATATATATATATACTCGTATATATATATATGTATATGTAAAGAATATGTATTAATGTATATATATTGTAAAGAGTATAAATATAAAATACTTGTATATATATGTTAATATAATATATATATATATATATATCTATATATATATATAAATATATATGTATGTGTGTGTGTGTTTCAAGTAAAGGCTTTTTAGGGTCGTAAGATTATAATTATCAGCCTACACATTGTGGTCTTTTCTGGTCAACTTGCGAAACAATTGAAAAATTATGTAATATTTAATTAGATTTTGTTGGAATTCTATTGACAAACGTCGTTAATACCAATCAAAATAATAAAATAATAGATAACCAGATGTCGTTTATGCCGTTCTGTAAATAAAAATCTTTCAACAGAAGATTCTCAGAAATATTTTCCGGGACATGCTTTCAACCGCATTTTAGTATCGCTTCTCGGCCTTTTGGCTAAGATCAAAGTGTAGTATCTGTTCTTATCAGCTTA
>NW_028234429.1:26363416-26385916 GCF_977035675.1 Penaeus japonicus | reverse complement strand
TATATACATATTTATACACACATATATATAAATACACACACACACATATATATATATATATATATATATATATATATATATGTGTGTGTGTGTGTGTGTGTGTGTGTGTGTGTGTGTATACACATATACCTATATATACATATACATATATATACATCATGGGCTCGCCGGCGTAGCAGCTGCTCCGCAAATCTGGCTTATCCTTTTATATATATACATATATATGTATGTATGTATGTATGTATGTATATATATACATGTATATATACGTATGTATATAAATATATATGTATATATATATACATATATATACATACATACAGATATAGTATCTATACATATATATATATAGAATTATATTTTTACATACATAATTATGCATATTTATAGTATATAATATATATGTTTAAAATATCTATGTATATATATACATATTTAAGAATGTATGTGCATATTTATATATACACTATATATATAATTATATATATAAAATGTATATATGTGTATATATATATATACATATATGTGTGTGTGTTTGTGTGCGTGTGTGTATTTACTCTTTTACTTCAATGTCTACACTTCATTATGAACTCCTAAGTTACTCTTCTAGCCACACGAAAGAAAGCCACAACAAAACAGCTACTTCAGCCAGAGAACATGCATCCATTCTCCATGAAATCAGACAGGTAACTGAACTGACTTGACTCGGGCTGACGCATTCGGTGTAAATGGAGATGAGTCAAAATAATTCGCATCAAGTGATGCTCTTGACTTGACGCGACTCGACTCGCTTGGTGTAAAGGCAGCCTTATGTACAATAATATTCACCTCCTACATAACAATTTTGTGATTTTATAGCCTTCAACGTATTTAAACAGTTAAATATTTTAATGATTGATTGATTCTTACTCCTTCATAGGAGTTTTCAAAAGTTCTAGGACAATTCTAGTGGATTGATATTCAACCACTCAGCCTGTGTCATCCTCCTCTGACATCGGTGAACCGAGTCAGAACGGTCATCAAAACTCTCAAGTACAACTTGAGAGCCGCTTCCCGCTCAGAGGATTACACTAAGGATCCTCATCGTGGTTGAATTTTATCCGAGTTTCTAGACGAGGGACTCGGCAATCACACTATAGAATTGATCCTATGAAGTATGATCATACTTTCAAGTCCCACTGTTCTCTCACCAACTACATTTTACTGATGACTTTGTTAAACTAGAGTGGCTTTTTATTTCATTTTCTGTTGGTATTCAGCTAATATAGTGTGTGGACCAGCTTGTCTGTTTGGGGGTAAAATTGTAAAACAGGTCCGCGTCATAAAGTTCATCGAAATTGGTATCGATGGACTTTTTGTAATATATAGTAACCATATATGTCACCAATAAGTAAGATATGAACGGGAGACATATTTTGCAGAGCCACTACCTGGACCAATGACGTAATACACGCGTAAGTCATCGGACTGAGTTTGTGTGCGTTCGATTTGATTAATAGCCAATCAAAATTTATCTAATCATTTCATACTCAAACACTAAAAAAAAATCTAGGTAGAGAAGAATTCTCTAAATAAGTTCTCTCCATCCCCCCCTCCCCCTTAAATTTGGTAGATTTAGCTTGGTTGTTCGGTTAGGAATTTTGTAGAACAAAGATAATCCCCGGAAACAACGCGCCAAAAAAGAGATAATAAAAAGTCGTGTTAAGTAGCATCAGGTGCTCCGGAAGTGTTTCAGGGATTTTGTAGATAAAAAAATAGCACGAAAACAGCGCATTTAAATCCCCGTCAATAATAGCTAACACTACCAACTGCGATCGCTGTACATATATTAAGTATCTCTATTTCGTTGATGACAGAAATAAACCATATTAGATGTGATTTGCTAGTAGACAACGTGACATCAAAAGAAATCAGTCGATACTAATATCGATGACAGACCTGGAAAAATATTTGTTAGTCCGAAGTATTAATATATGAAATTCTATTAGGCACAAAATTATTACCTTATATGATCTATATAATAACTTCTTATCTTTTTAATATCATTCTTAAAGGCCTTGGAAAGCACTCCCATTAATTACCATTCATGTTTTCTATATTAAAAGCTATATACCTTTAATTCTAATTTCGAAATTACAATCATTAACAAAATTCGGATGTTAGCATTTGTTCCATTAAGTAAACTGTATCTGTTTTGAGCCCATATTTCCTTGGGGGTGGTTATCCTATGCACTTCCTATCATTTCCAGTTACTATTGCATGAATGAGTTTAGTAATCCAAATAAACATTAATCTTTAAAATCATTACCTCAATGCCGGTTGAATAAACAACTCCTAGGTTACATAGTTTAAGTTTTACTTGTTTGACCATATTTTGTGTGAAACTGACGTATATAAATTTAGAAGAACTTGAGTATTTAGAGTATTTATTACTTAAATTTTGTACTTGCTTATACTGTATGAATTGAATAAAAATATTCCCTATCAAGATAAGTCTTTCTTGCCCACAAACGCAGTCATGTGTCTGTCTTCCGTTTACCTTTGCTGGTTTTATGGTTGCCATGTATGTTTAACTCTGGTTTCCCTTCAAAACGCATAAATCTTTCGCCTTTTACTAAAGATTTCCGTGGAGAGGAACAACTCAATGAGTCTTACTCAATTTTTATTAGCCCACTTCTGTGGGTCAAATATATTCCAACTTAAAATACCAATGAAATAGCACTAGCTCCGTTCCTACAACACATTTTTTGAGTCATATTAGTGTTAGAAATATTTATGATTTTGAATGAGAATAGCATTTATTTTGAAGTATATAATTGGATTTCTTTTCTGAATTCCCTTCATAATAGATATTAGATAGCTAATATCTACAAGTGCAAATTTACAGTAATTCAGGTCTGTGTTGGTGTAGATAACCATAAAGCAATTATAACCTATTGGGTATGCTTATTTACATTTCTAAAAAGTGTTATTGTAAATCAAAAATCCAATATCTGTTGATGTAAGAATGTTGCTGGTTAGACTACGCCGTTGTGTATCGATTCTAAGAGTCACAATGTTCATTTCTTAATCGAAGTCCTCTGTGCACCTCTGTACAGCTTTAAAAGATACCAATTGAAAATTTTGAAGGGGGATAGCGCGAACGCAGTCCCCCACTACCAAAAATTGCACACTCGAGTTAACCACATTTGGGTTAATCGCAGGGGTCAGCCCCACCGGAGTGCAATGGTGAGCCTCGCCCTGGGAGAACCGCCTTCGTGATCACGGTGTCTCCTGTGCCAGGTAAGTATGCTTTCCAACGCCTGGCGACAGCCCACGCTCACCCATACTGTGAACTCCACGCTCACTAAAACTCTTTATACAAATTTAAACTTAGCATTTAGATTATTCGTTAAAAATGTATGAATCTTTGCTTACAATCATATTATCAATTTTCTTAAAATACAAGACGGTTACAATGTAGTTTATTTATAGCAAAATTTACCTGTAAGAAAAAGTGTTTAACAGATAATACCTAACATATAAAAGTAAATTAGTTAAAGCCTGGTCTAGCTTCATTTTCCATTTAGGCTAATATCTTATCACGGGCTTTGTATAACTTGACATATTTATTCAATATTATTTTTAATGCTTCTACCATAGAAAATCTATACTGTATGATATTTCATGGCAAAGAAAAAAGGGTGTTTTCTTATGCATTTTCAAAATAAAATACACAATATATATCAGCATACTGTTTAACTTTTGCTTATTTGGCACATGCTTAAAATTCTACAATAATTTGGAAATTATAATTAGAGATTGTGGAAATTTAAAATCCTAGAAACGACTATTAGTTATATTCACATTCAAATTCAGTTAAATACAAAGAAAACGGACGTTACGTTTACGGATACTTAAGTAAATATTTTGTGACTTATACACATGTAGATTATGAAGTATACGTGTGTGTGTGTGTGTATATGTGTGTGTGAGTGAGTGTGTGTATGTGTGTGTGAGAGAGAGAGAGAAATTTCATGATGGTTATGAACATCAGCCTATATATACTTTTTCTGAATATAATACGACACGAATGTAAACTGATTACGTTTAGTCACTTATTTGGTACACTCATATATGACACAAACGTCATTAATACTTTTTGAATTGTTAATAATACATGGCAACCAGACGTCGTTTATGCCTTTTTCTACATATATACCTATCGGCAGCAAGTTTTCAGAACTATTTCGTTCGACCTAATTTCAACCATGCGGTAGTATCGCTTCTCGGCCTTTTGGCTAAGATCAAAGTGTAGTATCTGTTCTTATCAGCTTAATATCTGATACGATCCCCATGTGGGATCTACGATATTAAACTGATTTTTGGAAAATGGCGAAGTGCTAGGGGCTTGCTCCACCTTTGCCGCGGATCGGCCCGGTATTGCAGTACCTCCGGGATTGGTCCACTCCCCACGGGGAGAATATCAACCAAATATTACAAAACTCCGGTACTCTGGATAACTCTCATCACACTGACCAAACTGATATTCAACATCTCATCCAAAATTCAATAATGGTGATCAGACATAATGAATGCAACTGCTATCATAAAAAATGTAGAATCGAGCAGAATAACTGCTTTTGGGTTCCCCCTTCTACTTAACTTCATGATTCTGGGGCCTATTCACATCCCCGGTTTTTCATCTACTTCATTTCCTCAATCTATGATTTTTCTGTTTTCATTCCATTCCTGAAACCTATCCCTCTTACAATCCAATCGGTAGACAGTCCCAACATCAGTCTCTCATTTGTATTGCATACTGGTAGTCCCTATTACATATTAATGAAAAATATGTCACATTCACACATGCAAAAATGAAAACGTTTCAGACAAACAAGCGTACCAATTCACAATGGCCGCGATCCCAACTGAAATGGTTCGACAACAAAATAGTCTTTTCAGATATATTGTCCTATCTCATATACTTAAAAATACGGATTCTTCTATAAACACAAAAATAGATCATATACATATATATATAGATATAGATATATAGATAGATATACTATCAACATATACAACATACACAAATGCACAACCGTATATATATATGTATGCATTTATGTGTATGTATATGTATGTATGTATATATATATGTATATGTATATGTATATGTATATGTATATGTATATATATATATATATATACATAAATATAGCTGTGGGTGTGTGTTTGTGTAATTTATATAAATATATATGTATATATACACACACCAATATGTTTATAAACTGATTACTGATTGTTAGTGTGAGTGTGATTGTGGTTGTGAGTGTCAGTGTCAGTGTGAGTATGAGTATGAGTGCATGTAGTGAGTCTGTACTAAGTATGTCTGTGATTGCTGAGTATGCATGTGTGTGTGTGCTGAATATGTATGTATGTATGCATATATGTATGTATGTATACATATATGTATGTACATATGTATGCATATATGGATGTATATATGTATGTATATATATATGTGTATATGTATGTATGTATGTATGTGCGATCCGCGTGTTTGTGCTGAATATGTATGTATTTGTGTGTGACTTGGCGATACATGTGCGTGTACGTGTTTCGATATATCACCAGGAAAATGAAAGGGATAAAACTCGAGGTTCCAGTTTAGGCCTGGACGATAAATATGCTGAACATCACATTTACGCACATATTTACTGGGTGACGAGCAGAAAAAGAGAGTGCTAGTGACTGTACTGACCTTAAATATATGAAAATTATTATATCGTATTCCCACAATTTAAAATGTGAAGTGTTCGGTCGGTATAGCAAATAAAGTTGCACACCAGTTGCTATTAATGATCGTATATCGAGATGGCTGCGATGCCGATCAGGATTTATACGTATAGATAGACATTTAAGCACTTCCTTATGGTACGCCTCTCCAGTTCGTGATTGCTAGCTTGCATGTATTGCTTTTTTATATAAATATAAAGCAAAGTCTATCCCCATCAAAACCATTCAGCTTTCAACCAAACTGACATTCTCGGGAGGTAGCCGATGAGATCTGAAAACTCCTTCTTTGGTGTGAGGTCGCCGGCCACGTTCTGGCTCCAGACACCTGTTCAGTGCCAGCATAGATAGATTAATACGGTTAATTTGGCATCCTATATAAGTTGACAAAGAAGTAGTAGAGTGGAGTTCAAACCATCTGTAAACACTGGGCCGGATAACAACCCATACATCCAACCAGGGGTTAACAAAACTGCCCAGAGCCAACACGAGTAGCCAAGTCACCAATTAGAGCTGTGATGGCACGTACAAGGATTAAAGATAAGAACCATACCTCCTCAGGCAGGCTGGCAAAAATATGGCAATGTTTTGGACAAGCAAAGGTAACCGTTTTTAATTAAAGTAGACGATACAAAAAAATATGCAATTTAAGATCCAAGACCTTCCTGGATATAATTCCATGAAAACGTTAACCACCGAAACAGTTAAGGGAACCACCGAAAGAGAGAACTCAGGTTTATCGAAAAGGATATCTTCATAATTCTAACTCCATGGTATAGGTACTACAAATATGATTATTTGATAATAGACTGTCATGAACAGGAAACCTATCAAGCTTGTTCGGAATGCGCCGCAAAAGATCATACTTATAAAAATTGTAAGGAAAACATGAAGAAATGCCTAAATTGCAGAGGCGACCATCGTAAACTAGCCGCCAAATGCCCAACCAGGAAGATTATAAAAGGCAACTAAAGAAAAGAAACAAGCACTCAGATGCCAAACAATTGACACCCCCTCGATGCTAATTGCAATAAGTGTAAATTAAATTAAAAGAATAAATAGATTTGAAAAGAGACGGAAGATCGAAACAAACGAAAACAAATTTCAACTTCCCTCAGTATCAGCCACAAAACCAAGGGAAGTAATTGTCGACTATGAGAGAATCCCATTCTGCAACAAAGTAACGATACTTGGCACGCAATTTAGCACCCGCGGGGCATAAACACATAAGAAAAGAAGACTAGCAATGGCAAAAAGGCAGTTTACCAAACTAAAACGCATTAAAGAAATGAATACAAAAAAAATTGCACATCTATAAAACTCTAATCAGACCGATCTTGGATTACCCAGCCATCCCCGTAATGCACTTCCTCTAAAACAAACACGAGTGGGATACAACAATTCCATAACCGAGCACTCCGCACAGCAACAAGCAGAAACGAAAAAGACACCAAACTGTCAATATCAGAACTGCACAATAAATACATAATCAAAGCAATAAACTAAAATAAGACTCTACACACTCTCTAAAAATGTTTTGGCAAACGAAGAACTGACCAGATTTTCTGAGAATCCCCGCAGAAGAGATCACAGCTGGTGGGGAAGAATCCCTCCGCACTTGGAGAACGGCCCATCAGACCCAGACTATGCAGCAATGCTGTAAAATAAACACGAAACACTGCCTTGCTTTACAAATAACAGCAAACAATTTACAAAAGATTATAAATACTGTATTGTGTAATTTTACGATTCATATTAACTTCATATGGTACGATAATATATACAAAAGAAAATAACAAGTAGGTTTGCCCCACTTTTCAATCTCTCGCTCATTCATTTTCAAATCTTGTTCTTCGCACCTATTAGCTAGTTCCCGTCTTATAGTTTTCATGAATGCGTTTCCAATGTAAATGCACGTAAAATATTGCCATATTCAGAAGTTATTTAGTCGAAAAACATGTTACAGTAATGTCTTTCTAGTTTTATTTTATTGAACTTTGCCTATATTATTCACTTCTATGTGAAAATACTAATGAAAAGTGGAAGCAATCTCTTAGTGGGGCATCAAAAAACACGTTTTATACTAATTTACTTACCAAACCGACAAAAAAACAATATAAATAATCATACATGTACATACACCTCGTATTTTTTTTTTTTTTATTCCATTTCTATTAAGCATTAGAAATCATCCGATTCGACCGCGGTTTATATATAATCCAAAAAGAAAACAAAACTTTACTTGCAGGGGTTGACCGAAATATATAGCTTAAACGATGGAAGTGCACCTGGTGCTAGTAAGATTAATGCGAAGTAAAAAAAAAAACACCACTTTAACCATAACTTTCTTTTGGTTGGCCGTACTGCCCAATGCTCTTGCTTATTCTTATGGTTACATAAGAGGTTTGATTTTAATCGTTCCATTTTCATTTTTTAAGTTACAACGTAAACATGGCCGGAGTGTGTGTACATATACGTGCGCATGCACGTGTGCATATACATGTGCATGTGCATTAGGGTATTTCAATAATTGCAACTTTTGAAATGTCATTGTGACTGTACAAAAATAGGCTCCATTTATCATAAAAATGAAATGTGAAAAAAATCAGCTTGATCTGATTACGTTTAGGGGTTGCACTTTTCAATTTAATATATTACGCATTTCCGCGGAATTGGGGCCGCGCAACGGACGAGGTCCACGCACTTCGAACTTCCTCGCTAACGTTAAGTGATGATAGTTCCCTTCCGAATCGCATTCAAATTTGTGTCTTTAGGTGCATCAAGTTCCTCGCTGACCTTGGGAACCTAAATATTGCATGCAACAAATTTCTCACAGACCTTAAGCACGTTAAGTGATGATAGTTCCCTTCCGAATCGCATTCAAATTTGTGTCTTTAGGTGCATCAAGTTCTTCGCTGACCTTGGGAACCTAAATATTGCATGCAACAAATTTCTCACAGACCTTAAGCACGTTAAGTGATGATAGTTCCCTTCCGAATCGCATTCAAATTTGTGTCTTTAGGTGCATCAAGTTCTTCGCTGACCTTGGGAACCTAAATATTGCATGCAACAAATTTCTCACAGACCTTAAGCACTTAAATACCGCATATAGCAAGTTCCTCAATGACCTTAGGTCGGAAGTCTTTCAATACTTCTAGTTCCTCACTGAACTTAATGGCCTGTAAAGTAATGCCGTGTTTTTTCAATAAGCATATAAACGTTAGTTAATTAATAACATTATTATACATTCCAACAAGCTTCTGTTGTGTTGCTACTTGTTTGTGATATATTGGCACGATATAATTCGATGAAAGTGTTTGATTGAAATCCAAACTTTTTTGGACGACAAATTGCTTTGAAACTTGTGACTAAATTGAAGAATTATATCAGAAATTTGCACTGAAGACTATTACTAAACTAAAGGCCATCACAAAAGTACTTAACATAAAGAAAGTATATTATTATACACAGGTGGGAGTTTGAAAGCTTCGTTTGTTGGTACTGAAATCGTATCTTTTAAAGGCAAAAGACAACCGAGAGAGTGCTACAAGAAGACATCGAGTGGTATGAAGCAAAGTTAAATGGTAGTGCTGCATCCACTGGTTCTGCTGACCATTAAGCCTACTAAAAGGAAGGAATACAGAAATAAGAGGAAATGTAGTCTGGCAAATAAATTACTGAGTGAGATTCAGGAATATGTGAAAACGATACAGATGATGAACATGACAACGGAAACTTAGTCTTCCTCAACCTTAGAAGATTTATCCACTCCTGATGACTGCCAGAAGGGAAACGGAAATACACCACGGAAATAATGCAACAAATTTTACTGATGCTTTTTTTTTCAAGTAGTAGGTCTTGACAGCAGATTGATTCCTTTAGATACTACCATTTTCCACAAGAAAAGGCAGGCAACTATTGGTAAAAGAGATGACACTCTAGCTTCATTGAAGATAACCAATATGAATAAAAACATGTCATAACCTCAGGGAATTAACAAAAGTGATTGATTTTTATGAAGATATAAATGATGAGGTCCGTTTTCAGTGGCCAATTAACTTTAATACTATTGACGGGTAACCATTCATGAACTACTGAACAGACATGCAAAATTATTTTGTCTTGAGTCCTTAAAAGAATTTAAGAATAATATTGCCTAGGATATTTGTGCCAGTTGGTGTTAGGTGGTTAGGTTATATGTGTTCATCATTACATGTTTGTATATCACTTGATGTTGTACTTGATAAATTATGAAGTATTGAAAATGCTGATTTGCCATCCAAGACAAGAGTTGGCTTGAAAGACAATTTGATTAGATGCTTGGGGACATTGCAAAAGAACCCTACTGTTATCAAAGGTATCTTCGAGTTCTCCAAGATCCATTTCTTTTGCTGGCGAAAAGCTATCATTAGTACAGAGCCGACAATATTTCAGACAGCATTTGGGGCATCTCAAATGTGTTCAGAAGTAGGGGTCAGATTAGGGTTTGACAAATCCTATTTTGCATCCATCAGTAGATATCTGCATAACACAGATGTCATTTTCATGCCACTCTCTCACGATGCTGACAGCATACATGAGCTATTTGGTATGCTGAAATTGGAATCGGAAAAAGCTGGATATACAAACCAGCCAAACCTGAAGGATCGAATTTGGTACAATTTTTCCTATGAGAAGTTGTGGAACCTTACCACAGAAAAGTTTGTGAATGTCCCAGGTTTTTCGGAAAGAGTGTTTAGTTCTCCTTTGTTCCATTATATATGGGATATCAAATACACGGTAATAGCGGATAGGGAAATATAGTACATGTGAGAAGTTGTTGCATATTATAGATATTGCTAATAAAAGATACGTTTCTAGTTTGTAATATACTTTCACCATGTATAATATTATGCTTAATTGTAGAAAAAAATAATCTTAAAAACTAGAATTATACTATACACGTTTAAATAAATCAACATAATTTGAATACATCGTTAAGTAATTACTGCTAAAATGACGAAGAGAATATAGAAAACGGGAATTTCACCCCAGACTAATCTAATAATTTAACCATATTTTTCGTATCTTTGAGTTAAAAGTGCAATAGGTAAATATTGATAAAAACAAATAAAAATGGTATCACTAGTCATGTAAAAATAAATGGAGCCTACTTCTGAACAGTCCCTGTGAATTTGAATGATTTTTCAAAAATCACCAATTATTGAAATACCCTAATGTGCATGTGCTTGTATATGTGTTAATACATGTGCGTGAGTGTGCGTGTATCTGTACGTGTAAGCGTGCGATATATCACACTTAATAGCCGAGGACGAAAATCGGGGTTAAAGTTCAGGTCAGAACGATATGTTAAATACATTAACAATAATGATATTTACATCCAATTAAATATCAGTACTATTACTCTTAAAAATGTAATATTTGTGTCAAGGCAACTGGGGACAGGCATGCGGGAGCTGATGTCAGGGTATTCGTATTCAGTAATTAATCTGCAAAGTTGGCAGAGAGTGACGTAGTACAGACGAAGTACTGGCGTGGTCGATGACGTCACCGCCGGTACTTTTGGCTGATAACAGAATTTAGAAATTGTTACTTGGCAAAATTATAATTCAAGGATTACAAACGAAGCATTGGTTGTTCCTTCAATACATTCTCTGTTCTCTCAAACAAAGAAAGAAAACCTTAGTATTGCTGATAACCCAGAACAACACGAGAACTGTAGCCAAGCACAGTGTATTCGGAATTTCCCTGGCGGAGGTTTGTCAGATTAGGCGGGGTGCAAGATCAGTAGACTGCTGGTACACTACAGCAGTAGTCTTATTACATATTGCATATGTGTATGTGCAGACAATACATAGGAGGGTTCTTCGAAGAACACTGATCTACAGTAATCCATACGTCATGGCGATTGTTACAGTGGGGGGGGTGGGGTGTGAGTTGAAAATGATTATGAGATAATCATATTCTATCTTACATCTTAACTTTATTTATATCGAAAGAGAAAAGGGGCCTACATATTCATAGAAATTCGCGACACTGCAGACGCACCCTCTGCGCATCTGTTGGCGATAAGATGCTTGTGCCCAAGGCTTAGAATTGTATACTCGCTGCCGGACACCCCTCCCCCCTCCCTCCACTAAACACACACACGCGTACACATACACACACACCAAACTCACGAATGATAACACATCAACATCATACTCTAGGAAAATACTGTTTCGAAAAGGCATATATATCATGCTGGCGTTCTACCCATTATACTGAATTTCGGTTAACACTAATAGACCTTGATTCCACTATCTAATTCTCGAAATCGCAAGTCAGCTAGAATGATGTCCACCTCTCTATTGCATGCAGAGAAGTTAGATCATCCATTGTAATTTGCAGTCAAGTGTATAAATTCAGTAATGTATAAATTAAAATATGACTTAAACCTATTAATCGCACTCCACATGTTTATGAAATGTGAGGTATATATATAAATATATATATATATATATATATATATATATATATATATATATATATATATATATATATATATATATATATATATGTATGTATAAATATATAAATATGCGTATAAATATATGTATACATATAAATATATATAAACGTACAAATATATATATATATATACGTACAAATATATATATATATATATATATATATATATATATATATATATATATATATATATATACGTATAAATATATATATATATATATATATTTATTTATATATATGTATAAATATACATATACATATAAATATATATATATGTATTAATATATATATACGTATAAATATATATATACCTATATATGAATATACATATAAATATATGTACGTATAAATATATATATACGTATATATGAATATACATATATACATATATATATATATATTTTTATATATATATATACATATAAATACATATAAATATATATACAAATAAACATATATACGTATAAATATATATACGTATAAATATATATACGTATAAATATATATACGTATAAATATATATATACGTATAAATATATTTACGTATAAATATATATACGTATAAATATATATATGTATAAATATGTATACGTATAAATATGTATACGTATAAATATGTATACGTATAAATATGTATACGTATAAATATGTATACGTATAAATATGTATACGTATAAATATGTATACGTATAAATATGTATACGTATAAATATGTATACGTATAAATATGTATACGTATAAATATGTATACGCATAAATATGTATACGTATAAATATGTATACGTATAAATATGTATACGTATAAATATATATGCGTATAAATATATATACGTATAAATATATATACGTATAAATATATATGCGTATAAATATATATACGTATAAATATATATACGTATATATATATATACGTATAAATATATATATGTATAAATATATATACGTATAAATATATATACGTGTAAATATATATATATACGTATAAATATATATATATACGTATAAATATATATACGTATAAGTATATATATACATATAAGTATATATATACCTATAAATATATATATATATGTATATATGTACATACATATATACATATATATATACATATATATATAAATATATTATTTATAAATATACATATATATATACATATATATATACGTATATATATAAATATATATATAAATATACATATATATATACATATATATATACGTATATATATAAATATATATATAAATATACATATATATATACATATATATATACGTATATATATAAATATATATATAAATATACATATATACATACATATATATATATATATATATATATATATATATATATATATATCCCGTATGCACTTTTTGATGAACTGCACTAACCCACATTCTCCATGCTAACTGAACTAAGATAGGCAGGGTCTATAGATCCTGGTCTCATGTTTCACCCGGAATGCGTTCGCTCTCCGTTGGGGTCACCACCAACACTACGACTTCAAACGTCGGACCGTTAAAGTAATATAAACCACACACACAGACATATATATATATATATATATATATATATATATATATATATATATATATGAAAGCTCAAAAAAACAAGTTGACATTGATAATCTATTCGGGGCGCTCCGTCCAAAATCGGTGGAGAAATCCCAAATCATGTAAACGAAAAAAAACTATTCAAGCAAGCAAGCAAAAAAGAGGCACTGTCATGTTTTCATTACATGGTATTGGGTGAAACCATGTACTTAAATCATAATGGCTTATGATTCATTGATTCATAGAAAGAACAGTTAATGAATAAGATGAATTCTAAATACTGGCAAACAAGCAAACCTTTGAGCAATAGCTTTTTATCGTAAAAATCAAGATAACATTATGCTAATTAATAGTCTCGTTGTGAGACTAGGCGTATGATCATTTCAAAAGAGATTCATCGGCAGGTGTCACTTCCATTAAAAATAAAACTGGAAATCTATACAACTGGTTTTACCTCAACAACTAAACTACCATTCCTCCTTTTGTGTTTCTAAGTACTTACCCTTTCCTGTAGTTTCATCTGCTAAATCCAGAATTATCTTATTTCTTAAATAGTGGACGGGAGATATTTTCAGGATTTTTTCTGCAGCTTCCATACCATTGTTGAAAGACGATAGACGAACACATATTTCACTGATATTTCTCACTTGAATATATCTGCACTAACACAATTGAAAAGCAAACACATACACAATTAGTTATTCATATTAAGAACATTCATGAATAATTGTACGTGTCACAACTATAAGGTAATTTCAAGAACACATTCCTCTTTCCATTTTCAACAAAACTTGTTCGCCATGTTTTTTCCAAGTTATATATCGTTTACATGAAAAATACAGTCTCAAATAAAGTTTATTGTAATTTACTGATTGTTACTTTTCATTTCTAGACGAATTTTCATTCACAATAACATGACCAGAGGGCAATCACTTCACTCTTACAGCTAAAGTAGACTGAGAACTGTTAACCACAAATTGTGCTGCGAAATAGAGGGTGAGTATAACGCGGCATTCTGATTGGCTGAATCGGGGCATCTGACTTTCTCATTGGCTAGCTTATGTAAACACAGCTAGAGATAAAGAAACTTCCGAGAATATCATTTATCATCACATATTGGCAAGTTTCATAGTTTCTCTTTCCTTTTTCACGCCGATATACACTCGTAACCTTTGTGTTGAATCCGAGTCCCGTTCAAAATCTACATTTAGAAAGACTAAAGCTAAAGAGCGTGTGATTCTTCTCGCTGACATCTAATATCTAACGTTGTAACTGTTTGTTTACATTTTTTCCATAACGACTTCGGACGGACTGTTGAATCAGCAATTAGTGGAAGAGTTAAACTTGTTCCCTGTTTAAAATTAATAATACCATTAATATTGGCAATTCCAGGTGTACGTTTTCCACATTTCCCGATAAAATGAAGAAAGGCAGAAGTATTTTATTCCTGTACCAAGGAAAGGTTAAAGATGGCAGTCATAATGACTTCAATATGGCTTCTATCAGTGACACTGAATCTGAATCTTTAATCACAATTTATAAGCTGTGGGGATAATATTACTATCATGGTAGCAACGGAGTATATATATATGTATATATATATATATGTATATATATGTATATATATATATATATATATATATTTATACATTAAGGCCTAATTGTCATTATAGGGTTAGACACACCCATATTACGTACTGATTCAAATATGATATTTGTATACATGTTTATATTTATTTAATATATTTGTATGGGTATATATATATATATATATATATATATATATATATATATATATATATATAATATATATACACATATGTGTGTGTGTGTGTGCACATTCATGTGTGTGATTATTAAAACACAAGTTAATGAGTTGAAATATGAATTACCTATACTAATCTTAACGTACAAAATACAGCGGACTTAGCTGTATCTTGCTGCGGCCACGGAGCACATGGTAGTTGTAAGCACGGCCGTTTAATAGTAAGTATAAGGTGCTGACCCCAACTGACCTGACGCTTGAAACCTTAAAGATAAAACTAATTCAAAATTTACACGTCAGTGAAACTTGTATTCACCTTTAAGGCGCAGTTTCCATACTATTATAATGCACTGAGAAGTGAAAAAAAAACTTACATGACTTGCATGTTTGGTGAATGAGTGATCACGCCTACACATAGTGCGATGAAAAATATGCATACTTTATTAATTATGGTCTGCTGGATCCTCATTACCTTAGCTCATATGTAAATTAGAAAAAATCCGATTTCATTATTAGGGATGTCCGTAGTTTGTGATTAGATAATTACTTTTCCAAATAAAAAATGAGTATTATATTATTTCACAAACACACACTCACCCCTCGCGCGCACGCGCAGATACATCCAAATATGTGTATGTGTTTATGTAGCTCTATAAATATACATAGATTCCTAGATGTATATAGATGATATTCCGACGGATCTAGTATGCTTCTAGTAGGGGGAGGTGGTGAATGCGTAAAAAGGGCGTACCAAATACTGAAGGCGCGAGGCCACATAAGGAGGATAAGGAGGTTTTAGCGTTTTTTTTTTGTTTTTTTTTACCATTTCAAGATCTCACTCCTATTGATAAATGCTGAAGTATGACATCAGTAGCAAAGAAAACTAATGATAATTATGACACGCACTATGATTTCAACAATTATGATTATCATAATGAGAATGTCAATGATGTCAATGGAGATAATAAAGAAAATAATTATAGTAGTAATAACATTGACACTAATGAACATGGTGATAACAATAATAAAAATAACAGCAGTAGTATGAGTATTTGTGAGGTAGACCTGTTGATGATGATGGCGGTTGATCAATGTTGCTGACTTTGATCCCATCTGGTAATAGCCGCGTGGAGTAATTTTGTAGGTTTTCCCAAGAAATTCTTTAGAAATGTATGAACTCAAAATTACGAAGAGTTTGTGGACTACGCTAGTGGGTTACGAAGCAAACAGGATTTATTTCCGATATCATGTAGACTCAATATCAAGGCCAATCCAGTCCGGGGATGATAAACGAATAATAATAGAGAGCCACTCATTATAGAATTGGATTTATTAACAATATTTAACGTACAAGAGACACACCCAAGAAACTATGTAAATAATGCATCACAAGTAATTTCCCAACTCACGGACCTGAGACCTGCTTCTTGGGGCAGGTCTTGTTCTACCGACAAGACAGCTTGTGTGTTTTTTTATTATGAATGTTTGTGCGCATGTATATTTATTCGTATTATGCTTTCCAAAAAACAAATTGCAAAATGTAGGTGACAGCCTGTCAATCCTTAGCAGGAGAGAGGCTTAGGAGCATGGAGTGTGTATGGGAGGAGGATGAAATTAGAGTATATGAATACATGCCTACTTGTGTGCATAAAACAACTAAATCCAAGGAGTTGTGTGTGAGTGTATCATTTTTCTTGACCAAATGAATTATTTAATTCAGATTCTTATTCTGGAGAGACTAACACGAAACACAGGGAAGAGCTAATGTGGGCGCAGACCAGAATCGCGAAATTTATGACGTTTATATAATATATAAAGGGACGAATAGGCAAGTATTCAGATGAATGGATATATGCATACAAACGCGCACACACACACACACACACATATATATGTGTGTGTAGAGAGAGAAAAACTAACTTTTAATGAGACAAATATCTAGATAGGCAAATAGATAGATGGAACAATTAGACTTATACATAGAAAGATATATAACTAAATTGATAATACAGATAGATTTACATATATAGATACATTTCTACAAATATGTACATATATGTATATATATATATATATATATATATATATATATATATATATATATATAAATGGAGAGAGAGAGAGACATTTAGGAAGATAAGACATCCAGACATATAGATCATACTATGGAGAGAGATAAAAAATATATAAATAGGTAGATAAAAAGAGAAATATTAATAAGTTGACTAATATGGAAAAAATATGAACTGATTGAGAGACGCAGAAATCGATAAAGGTAAAGAAAGATATGGAAAACAGACTAACAAAGAGAAAGACAGGTACCCAGATTGCCAGTAGAATGAGAGATAGTAAGATTGTGTGATAGAAAGATAATAAGAGAATGTGATAGCCAGGTAGTCGGGCCGAAACACGAACGCAAACAGATAGACAGACAGACATATGAACCAGAAAAATGGACATACAGACGGACGGAAAGACAAACGATCGGGTGGACAGGGGAACGGATTACTCGATGGACAGAGAAACACCTTGGGATGGATGGACAGACAAACACCCTGGGATAGAGAAATGCAACGAAATGAACATGACTTAAGCTACGCATGTGTATATACCCTCACCTGCAACTATAAAACCCTTGCTTAGGGCTGTAACTATTCGCATTCAAAGCCATTACGTATACTGACCTCTGTACATTTTACTCTATGCCCCGGATACTGACGTTGTTGAAAAATAATACCGATATAATTGAAAATGTAAATTCTCTATGATATCGGGTCATTCCCCTGTTGAGACCGGTAATGGCCTATTAGGGAAGTATAAATAGCTCGTTAGTGGTAGACAGCAGTTTTGATCTGAAGGCGTGTTCCAGTGACAGATTCATTCTAGATCAATCGAGGTGAGAGCAGCTCTTGCAGATTTATATGTCTGCTCCATCATGACGTTTTCTTGAGCGTGTGACTTGTATGTGGGCGGCTAGTATGCATCTGCTTTACTAGCTGTTGGAAAATCCGGCTGGTAATCTGCTAGCCGTTGTCAGACTGAAATACCCTAGAGTGGACCTAAGAGGGAAACCAAGTGATCTACAATAACCCCATGAATATTAACAGTCACATTTTGCAGAGGGATAATCTGTAGAATCGGGGGCGTAGTTGAATAGCATACGGATATACTTGGGTAATAAAGGGCATCAATGGAGTGTGTTCGTGTGTGTATGTGTGTACACACATACACATACGCACGCACACACACATATATATATGTATATGTATGTATATATATATAAATATATATATATATATATATATATATATATATATGTATGTATATATACGCGCGCGCGTGCATATGTATAAATAATAATAATGATACTCGTAAAAATAATATGGTAGCTAAACTGTTCCGAATGACTAATCACTGAATGACATCCGTTGGAACAAACAGTCTTTGTTCCATCTCCCACCACAGGAGCTTATGTAACATTTTATATTTGATACGCTTATGTCCTACATTGCAGTGGAAATTTTGCTTCGTGAGCCTGCATTTAACATATAGAATAGAAGTACATCTAGTTTACTACAAATGCAGAATACCAAAAGGGATTTTATTCGTGTTTAGATCTCGATAAACGAATATGTAAAATGTGTGTGCACACGTGCGTGTGTGTGTGTGTAAAAATATACTAAATAAGACTTATAAGCCATTTCTAACAAACATATACTAAAGATAATGCACCTACATTGTCCATGCACTGCCCGTAGCACTCCATGTTATGGGACACAAATCTCATTATATCTGGAAAAAAAGCAATACCGAACGAAGAGCATACTTGGGACTTAGCATTGGCATTGTAATCATGGTGTTTTACATCCGCTTTACGACCATGGGTCATATGAGTGTGACGTGAAAATGACAAAGACTGGCGTTGTCGACTTTGGGTAGCAGGTAAATCGTTGTGGGTCCCTACTGAGATGAACGTGTAAGGATCAATGTATGGGAGTATTCCACTAAGGACTAGGTTCTTCATTGTCGTTTTTGTTAAGTATTTTTGCCTTTTGATAACCCTATTCCTCCCTCTCTCTCTCTCTCTCTCTCTCTCTCTCTCTCTCTCTCTCTCTCTCTCTCTCTCTCTCTCTCTCTCTCTCTCTCTCTCTCTCTCTCGCACTGATGAAACATCTCGAGGACAGTTTGTTGAGAATTTTGTACCGATTGTAGGTTGGGATTGAAGGAGCGTAATGGTAAGGGAACTATTATGTATTGTACTGGTCAGGTTCGAGTTGAAATTGCTGTTCAAGGTTAATATCAATATTAGTAAGAGTAACTGTATCTTATCTGATATACAGCCTGGGGTGATAAAAACTTAAATGGAAACACAATTCTCAGTTATCCCAACAGTCATACATGATAAATTATAATGATTCCTATAAACATTACGGTGATTTTTATAGGTATTACACACACACACACACACACACACGTGCGGGCACACACACATACAAACATACATATAAACATCATACATACATACATACAGCATACCCACATAAACACACACACACACACACACACACACACACGCATATATATATATATATATATATATATTTATATATATATATATATATATATATATATATATATATATATATATATATATACTGTATATATATATACATATATATATACATATATATATATATATATATATATATTTACATATATGTGTGTATGTATATATGTATATAATATATATATATATATATATATATGTATATATATACATGTATATATATATATATATATATATATATATATATATATATATATATATATAGATAGATAGATAGATAGATAGATAGATAGATAGATAGATGTGTGCGTGTGTGTGTATCTCTGTATATGTATACAGTAACATACCGAAATATGCACAACGCCCATAGAGAAAGATACGGCAAAATAAAAAAAAGATCGGGAAAGCGAAAACCATTCCTGCGTACAGTATAGACCGGAGACAGTGAGAGAGCAGATTACGTCCCAACAACCTACGAGATTTCATCAGCATGCCATAAAGGGACAGTTCGACCGCAGAATCCTTCGGGAAATTATACCATCAAGGGCTCAGTTTTCTCTCTCTCTATCTCTCTCTCTCTCTCTCTCTCCCTCTCTCTCTCTCTTTATCCCTCTCTCCCCTCCCCCTCTATCTCCCTTGCTCTACCTCTTTCACTCACTCACTCACTCACTTTCTCTCATTTCCTCTTCCCCTCTCTCCCTCCCTTCCCCCCCTCTCTCTCTCCCTCCCCTCTGTAACCAACTCTCTCTCTCTCTCTTTCTCTCCCCCCCCCCTATCTCCCTCACTCTCCCTTTCCCTCACTCACTCTCTCTCATTCCCTCTTCCTCTCTCTCCCTCCCTTCCCCCCTCTCTCTCTATCCCCCCTCTTTACCCAACTCTCTCTCTCTATCCCCCCTCTCTCCCCCTCTCTCTCTCTCTCTCTCTCTCTCTCTCTCTCTCTCTCTCTCTCTCTCTCTCTCTCTCTCTCTCTCTCTTTCACCTGACTTCATAATCTGAAAGGCTTAAATGAAGGCTGCGCGCATGTAGCAGTCTCTTCTGGGATTGTCTTCGTCTTTTTAATTTCCGTTTTTTTATCAGTTACTGTTCTCTCATGTTACTGATATCTTAGTTTACGTTTTATATTTTATTTGTATGCGGATATTTACTTATTTTTATCGTTATTGTTGTTATCACCAATAGCAGATCTATTTTTATGATTATAATCTTCATCTTTGTTGCTGTTTACTATTATTATTATCATTGTTATTATCATATTTACTACTACCATTATCTTTATCATTATTAGTATCATCATTATCATCATATTTGTTATCATTATTAGTATCATCATTATCATCATATTTGTTATCATTATTAGTATCATCATTATCATCATATTTGTTAGCATTATTAGTATCATCATTATCATCATATTTGTTAGCATTATTAGTATCATCATTACTATCATATTTTAATCATCAATATCATTGTCGTTATTATTACCATCATGATCAGAACCAGCTTGAAGACAATGAGACTCTCAGGGTGTAAGGCCCCGTGGTAGCCACTGACAGATATGCAAGAAAGAGCACAAGTTAAATCCACAAAGCTAGCTGAGATTGTTGACTCCAGGCTTTATGAGGAAATGTAAGCTTAAAGCCACCTCTGCCACCAGGGATTAAAAGTCCAATCAAAATAATGATTTTTTTTAGCTGAAACCGATCAAAACTGACCTGGAATCTTAAGTTCTGCAAGATGATTTGGACAGGCTAGGGGTTATGTTTACTGAATCTGAAAATAGCAAGAATTTGAATTTAACAAAGCTATGATTGATTTTGCAGTGGAAAAAAAACAAGTTTATCACTTTAAAACATTCAAAAGATTACTTAGAGTCTCACATAATTAATATTACCGAAGGAGATTATTATGCTCTCAGACCAGTGATACAGGGAAGGAGAAAAAATGCAAAAGAAGTAATATGTATCATCCAGATGGGTTCGGATAGTGCCCCCCTTCCCCCACTCTCGCAGTGTATCTGCTTGTCTCTCTCTCTCTCTCTCTCTCTCTCTCTCTCTCTCTCTCTCTCTCTCTCTCTCTCTCTCTCTCTCTCTCTTCTCTTCTCTCTCTCTCTCTCCCTCTCTCTCTCTCTCCCCCTCTCTCCCTCTCTCCCCTTTCTATGTTTATTTCACTCTCTTTCTCCGGGTACCAAGAAACTTCAAGCACGAAAAAAAAATTACAACTTAGCAGAGATGAGATATCCTGCCTTTTGTAGGTGGATTCTCACCCAAGGAGAAGGAGAGTCGGAAGGGGAAGGGTTGCGAGCAAAAATGAAACTGTGAAAGATTAGCAAGGAA
>NW_028234429.1:26353416-26355916 GCF_977035675.1 Penaeus japonicus | reverse complement strand
TATATATATGTATGTATGTATGTATGTATATAGAAATATATATATAAATGTATATATATACATATATTTATATATATATATATATATATATATATATATATATATATATATATATATATATATATATATATATATGTATGTATGTATATATATATATATATATATATATATATATATATATATAAGAACGCACATATATACATACACACACATATATATAAACGCATATGTGTATGTGTGTGTGTGTCAAGAATTGTCTATATTTACTGCACAAGTTCCGGTCTTTGGAATAGGATACAGGTGTTCATCTGAGATGTAACAGGTATTTTGGGGAGCGAGGCTATTACATGAATATGTTGTAGCCATTGTCAAAACCAATGTGTCTGTACATTGTGTGTGTATGTCTGTTTCTGTTTGTACCTATACTAGTCTGTGTATCTGTGTGTATGTGTGTTTTTGTTGCAATAATAATAAAACCTTGATCAACTCCTTATAAACATTTCCTCATTTTCATTGTATTTTCTCAGCCGAAATGGTAGTTATTAGACACGCAGCGCCATCTGCTGAGAGGAAATCAAACCAAAATGTGAAACGTATGAAGATCAACTGGACGAGTATTATACAGTTTTTCTCTTGAGAACATGGCTATGTTATTTTTGTTATGATTATCATTATGACTCATTATCATCACCCCTATTACTGTCTGTCATCAACATTATTGTTATTGTTGTTATTATCATTATTTATGCTGTTATTATTACTGTTAGCACTGTTATCATTACTATTTTCAATATCATTATTATATAATCTTTATCACTGTCATCATTTTCATTACTATAGTGTTATTATAATTGTATATGTTATCGGAGTCGATGATAACGAACATTATCATCATTATAATCACTATATCATTTTTACTATATTGTTTCCGTTCCTGGTTCTACTCAATAAATTATAGTAATTATTCCTCAGTAACAAATGTCATGTTAATTAACTAATCTACCTTCCCAAAAGCCGTCAGGTCGGTCCAGTGGTAAGGTGACGTGCAGGCCTCGCAGAACGAGCCTTGTCCAGCTCTTGAGTCTCCACTGTCGCCTGGCGGTCACTGATGTGGTTGGGCACCATGGCGGGTAAGAACCAAGCTCAGATCGAGTCAATACTCGTTGCCACACTCTCACGAGTCAGCAATCACTCATACAGGCAGCCTCGACACACTGCATATGAATTCGGTGAAGCATCTGCTCCGCTAATCTGGCTTATCCTTATCCTAACCTTTCCCAAAAAATTACGAAGACGCATTGAGTATTCAGACTTGTTGACTGTCTCGTCGTGAAATAGTGGTTAGATCTAACAACTGCTATGCTAAAATTCTAGAATGTTTAATGAGAGCAGAAGTTTTTTCTTCTTTTCACTACTAGAGGAAAAGATGACATAAAGAGTGCGTTAGTGTTTTTTTATATTATTAATCAATCAAAAGTAATTGAATGAACATGAAAATAGACACCAACAATTATAATCGCAGTGTGTTTCGCGAGAGACCATAGACCAAACATTCTAAAGCCAAGACCTTAAAACTTCAACGGCACAAAGTGATCATCCAAAGCAGTATCTTTTGTATCCAATATTTCGCTCATGTTTCGAAACTTTCCAGAAGTCGAAGCTTCGAGATTTCCCACTGAATTTCTTCGCCGAGTCTACAGTGGTTTCGTTGTTTTGTTTCGGTGATTAGCTCGAAAAGCAGCCTCGGCCGACGGAAGAGGAGGAGAGTTTCAAGTTTCGGCCGAACTTTGATTATTAAGCGTGGAGTTGCCGGTTAAGTTATCATGCTCCGGCTTTGTCATGGGGAACTAGTCATCATGTATGTAAAGTTAGTAGCAAGATATATTATACATACATAAATTCAGAAACATCCACACACACACACATACACACACACACACATATTTATGTGTGTGTGTGAATGTGTGTTTGTGCGAGCGCGTATGTGTTTGGTGTAGTATTATTTAACAGTTCCTGTTAATATATATATATATATATATATATATATATATATATATATATATATATATATATATATCGTGACTGGATACAGAAAGAAAGATATATTACTGCAAACCAGTTGACCAAAAAGCAATAAAACTAAGAATACGATCAGACCAAACCATTCACACTTCACATTTTACCTCCAGGTCCTCCTGCCGAGAACCTCACGCCATCTTAAATAGAACTTCTAGGTATGAGTCCCTGTTTGGCTGCGTATCTTACGGCTATTATCTGAGCCCACCCGAGACAGGTGGGTGGCGCCAGAGTGGAGGGCGGCGGGGGCGGGGGGATGAGTGGGGGTGGGGGGGGGGCAGAAGGATGGAGATGGCGAAAGGGGATATAGGGAAGGAAAAGCGCAGAGGGAAGAGGAAGGGAAGGAGAGGCTGAGGGGACTTGGGTGAGAGGGCTACTGAGGGAGGAAGGAGCGTAGGGGAAAGGGAGGGAAGAGGGTAGAGGG
>NW_028234429.1:26338416-26340916 GCF_977035675.1 Penaeus japonicus | reverse complement strand
TTGTAGTCTATTAAAGTGCGATTTAAAACAGGAAGCCATTGAGTAGTACAAGGTAACTGACCGCCCCTTAGATGACCACTGTGACCAACAGACATGTGCTCAAAACTCGATTTTACAGAGGGGAGGGAGTGAGGGAGAGAGAGATAGAAAGAGAGAGAGGGGGGGGGGTATTAAAGTGTAGAGAGCGAAGCAGACAGATAGAGAGAGACAGATTCACACAAAAAAGAATGAAAAGATGAGAGAGAGAAACAGACAGATAGGCTTCTTTTGTAGAGTACGAAACTAAGCCTATAATTAATATATAGACAGACAAGCAAACGAACAGACGAGCAGACAGACAGACAAATAAATAGATAATCAAACA
Source organism: Penaeus japonicus (assembly GCF_977035675.1). Classification (NCBI taxonomy): domain Eukaryota; kingdom Metazoa; phylum Arthropoda; class Malacostraca; order Decapoda; family Penaeidae; genus Penaeus; species Penaeus japonicus. The sequence continues at coordinate 26,340,552 of NW_028234429.1, read as the reverse complement.
GATAGACAAAAATAATAATAATAATAATAATAATAATAAACGATGATAACAAAGAGAAAAAAAAACGAAAACTAGAAACACGCCGACAGACAGGAAGGCTTATCACTCGTCTAACTTTTTGGTCACGTATAGTCACCCAAGAGCAGAGATCTCAGCGCAAGATTCCAAGAACAATGGATTTTCCAACCCTTCAAATTCTCTTTCTTTGAAGGCATAGCATGTGTAACTTTGGGTCCTAATGATGGTGCTATCATAATGATAATGATAATGATAATGATGATTATTACAGTGATGATGTTTGTAACTGTGATAATGGTGATGATGATAATCATTATTATGATAAGAATGATATAATGATAACGATAATTATAGAAATAGTTATATAATGATACCAAAGATCATAATAATAATAATGTCAATGATAATCATCATAATTATTATTATCATAATGATAATAATTATCATCATCAACATTTTCACCATCATATGAATGATAAAGATGATGATAATGATGATAATAATAATGATGATAATGGTAAAGATGATAATAATGGTAATAAGAAGGATAACAACATGATGAAAATGATAGTGATAATGATATCAATATTAATGATAATGATAAAGATAACGATGGTGATGATGACTATGGTGATTATAATAATTATATCATCATCATAATGTAATGATAATGATAATAATGATAACAACAAAATAACACCAACAAAAATTATAATGATAACAGCAGTTTAGATAGTAATAAAATTACAATAATAATAATTGTAATAATAATGATGATAGTAATAATGATAGCAATAATGATAAAAGTAACAATGATACTACTACTAATGATAATGATAATAAATATAATAATAATAAGGATAATAACAATAACAAAGATCAAAATAACAATGATAAATGACAAAGAGGGTAACGAAGATAATGAAATGATAAGACTAATAAAAGAATCAGATTATGAGACGAGATTCTAATAATGAGGAACACATAAGGTCCAGTGGGCTTAGTCAGAGGATAAAGCACGAGAAGCGAATGAGATGTTTCGTGAAAGGGGGAAAGAAAGATAATTAAGGAAAGATGGAAGAGATGGAAAGTGAGAGAGGGAGGAAGGAAGGATACGAGAGAAGAGGGAGGGAAAAGGAAGTGAGGTAAAGGAAAGAAACAAAGGAAGAGAAATAAGAAGGAAAGGAAATAAGCAAAGAATAAAGAAATGGAGAAAAATAATGAAGAGAGAAAAGGGAAAGGGGCAAAGGAAAAAAGAAATGGAGAAAAATAATGAAGAGAGAAAAGGGAAAGGGGCAAAGGAAAAAAGGAATGAAAAAATAAAGAATGAAAATTGGGAAAGGGGTAAAAAAACAAAGGAAGGGGAAAAGGACAAAGGAAAAGATGAAAGAAACAGGAAAGACACGACAGGAGAATAGAACAAGAGAGAGGAAACAAAGGAAAAGGAGAGAGCAAAGTAAAGAGACCAAAAAGAGAGAGAGAAAAAAAAGAGGCAGAGGATAAGAGGCACACAAAAAAGAGGATAGAGAGAGAAAAAAAAGAAGAGAGGGAATGGAAAAGGAGACGAAGTTATGGAGGAAGGAAAGACCTGCCCCATCCATCGCAATCACGGCCAGCTGTTTGTAAGCCTCGTCTCCAAGGAGGAGTCCATCACTCAGGGAGGAATGTACAACGTCGATCTGTACGAGGGCTGTTCTGAAGGCTCTAATGTGTTCTTGTGTTCTTGTTTTATTATCATTATTATTATTATTATTATCATTAATATTACTGTTGCTGTTGTTGTTGTTGTGGATTTATTATCATTATTATTGTTATAATTGTTGTTGTTGTTGTTATTGTTAGTATTATAATGATTATTATTATAATAATGATTATTATTATTATTATTATTATTATTATCATTATTATTATTATTATCATTATTAGTATTATTACTGTTAAAATTATTACTATTGTTGCCATCATTATTATTATTATTACTATGATTATGATTATAATTATTATCATTGTTATTATCATCATTATCATTATCAGTATCATTGATAGCATCATTATCAAACACATTATCATTACCATTATCATCATTATGTTCCTTTTTCTTTCCCTTTTTTTCTTTAC
>NW_028234429.1:26310916-26313416 GCF_977035675.1 Penaeus japonicus | reverse complement strand
ATCGTGGGTCGTCGATAAGGCAAAATCTAAAGCTTTATCAATTGCAAAAAGTTCGGCAAGAAAGATCGATGTATGATTTGGCAATCTGAATCTCAACTGGCATTCAGTCGACCATACACCCGCTCCCACACACTCGTCTGTCTTGGACCCGTCGGTATATAAATGAAAAAAGGAAAGATGTTTAATAATGATCTCTCTGAACCTCTGGCGTACCTCCAACTCCGGCACCGTGGCTTTGGCTGATGGTAGCCAGTCTAAAACGGTGGTAAAATTGGGTGTCTCCCACGGTGCTATGTTCGACTGAACCAGGGTATCGATGGTAGAGAGATCTATACCGACTTTATCTGTGAGGTCATGGAGTCTATTGCACAGAGGCTTTCCGCCGCGGTGCTGTGGCCCTACCTGCCGGCGCAAAACATCCCTGTTGGGATGATGGGGCTGTCTGGCTATTTTGGCGGCATAAGTCAGCGCAAGCTCCCAACTCTACCTCTACCTCGCTCGGTGCGAGTGCACATAAGGGCTCCAAGACAGACGCGTAAACACGCATTTTGCACAACATTCAAACCTTTCAGAGTTGAGCTCGTTGCCGAGCCATACACGATTGACCCATAATCTACTTTAGATTTAATCAGGGATTTATATAACATCAGTAAAGACTTTCTATCAGCTCCCCATTTGTGTCTAGAAATGCACTTTAATAAATTGAGTGCTTTTTGACATTTATTCTTTAACTGACCAATGTGGTCTTTCCAATTTAATCTACTATCAAAGAGTAGACCAAGAAATCTAACTGAATTTTGAATAGGTATTGGGTGGTTGGTTGTCTAGAGTTAGCCTGATGTTGGGCTTTCTCCTATGTGTAAAGACCACGCCAATACTCTTTCTTATGGAAAACTTAAAACCCCACTGGAGACCCCAGTTATGGATCATATCCAGTGCCAATTGGATCTGATTTGCCGAGAACTCTGCATTACTGCTGGAGTGCCATAATGCACAATCATCGGCGTACAGTGAGTATTTAAGATTCCGAGGAGGAGATAGTAAAATGTCATTTATCATACATAAAAATAATGTTGGAGACAAGACACTTCCTTGTGGGACCCCGTTTGTCTGGACAAAAATGTCCGAGAAAGTGACATTGTCAGAAAATAATTTGACAGAAAACGTTCTGTCAGAAATGAAATTTTGGATAAAACAAGGCAAGTTTCCACGTAATCCGAAAGCATAAAGTTTTCTGAGTAGGCCATGTCGCCATGTCATGTCGTAGGCTTTTTCTATATCTAAAAATACTGAAATCAAAAAATGCTTTTTGGCAAATGCCTCATGAATATGACTTTCCAGTTTTACCAGCTGATCGAGAGTTTGACGTCCCTTTCGGAAGCCGCACTGCTCGTCAACTAGTAAATTCCTGGTATTTAAAAAATGCAATAGCCTACTATTAACAATTCTTTCCATGACCTTGCATAAGCAGCTTGTCAACGCAATTGGGCGGTAAGAGATGGCGGATCTGGGATTTCCCCCTCCTTTCAATATGGGAATGATGTGGGCGAAGTGCCATGAATTTGGAAAAGTCTGGCTTTTCCAAATATCATTGTACACTTCTAGCAACTTAATCATGTCATCATGATTAAGATGCTTTATCATCTCATATCGAATCTCATCGGGGCCTGGGGATGTTCCTCTACAGGATTTTTGGGCTCGGACAAGCTCATCTATAGTTAGATCTTTATTATAATCAAGGTTATCTCCTGTGGCAAAGTGAATTGGTTGCAGCTCGGATGCTTCCTTGGTGGTCAGGAATGCAGGATTGTAGTTTTCCGAGTTGCTTGTATAAGAGAACTGCCTGGCGATTGTGTTAGCAATGTCTCTAGGTGAATCATAGTTATATCCCTCATGCAAGATGTTTCTGATTTTTATTGATTATTTTTTTCTATTTATTCTATTTACTGTGGACCAAACCTCTGATAACTTGGTGTTACTGTTAATTGTAGAGACAAAGCTTCGCCAGGAGTCTCTTTTGGCTTGTCTGATTGTTCTACGAGCCCTAGCTCTCGCTTGTTTGTAATTGCGAAAGTTCTCGTTTGTGATATTATTATGGAAAAGCCTGTAGGCCCTATTTCGTTCACATAGCACCTTGCGGCAATCTGGTGTCCACCATGGAACTCTATGCTTAACGCTATCTGTCGAAGTCTTAGGGATGGTTGCCATTGCTGCATTTATAATACAATTTTGAACATTGTTTACTTTATCATCAATGGTTTCTCCAACAACTTCGAGCTTGACGCTCCTTGTGAAGGCGACCCAATCTGCTCTTTTTACGTTAAATTTGGGTGCTGAAGGCGTCCTCGTGGTGTCGCATGAATATTTAATACAAATAGGAAGGTGATCGCTTCCCAACGAGTCGTCAATGGTGTGCCACAGGCACTTGGCTGCTAGTGTTGAAGAGACCAGTGATAGGTCAATAAAGCTCAAATTACCGGTATTATCGTCCACTCGCGTT
>NW_028234429.1:26293416-26305916 GCF_977035675.1 Penaeus japonicus | reverse complement strand
ATGAATATATCTTACGCTTTTACATGGTTCTCTTTGAAAAGACCGATATTTGTTCTTGCTAGACATTTGTGGTCTTTTAAAGAAGAAAAACAAATTTGTTAATAAGCAATGCCCATATGGATATTTAGTCCAGATCTACAAATAATACTAAATCTAAACAAGTAAAAACTAACTTGTTAAAGGAACCTAAGGTAACAGTAATTAAGACCGATGTCCTCACGGAAACTTTCAAGGTCTAGATCAGATTACCAATACAGCTGAACCAAAATGTAAACTGCAGCCTAACTAAATGCCTAAATGAATCTCTCTATCATAGTGTAATAAATAGTGGAAATAAAAGCGGGATGAAGATAAGGAGGAGTAGAGAGAAGTAAGAAGAAAATATGTGACTCACTTAAAAAAAAAAAAAAAAAAGCTAAATTCATCAATACTTTAGTGTGAGTACACAAGATGTTTGAAATAATACATCAAAGTACCATGGCATAGATATAGGTTTCTAAAATGTTAATATATAAATATTCTGTGAAAAGCTATACTGCTCATAAGATTCTAACATGAATTCTGTAAACTAATATGCCAGGAGGAAAAAATCTGCCTAATGTTACACTCTGATAATGTAATTTGGGAAGACTGTCTTTTAAAACCCTTGACCACTGTATAACCATTATAGATCTATATCCTATCATCAACCTATTCTAGCCCTCCCATTCGGTAGTATGGTTAAGGTACTACCATGAAAGGAAACAACCGACTTTCATTAATCTCTGTAAATATAAGGATTTTTGTTTTTGTAACAATGAAAAAGGGAGAAGCAAAGAAAGGTGACAATCATCATCAGCATTATCATGAAACAAAAGCACATCAATATCTGACGTATCAAAACCTATTAATGTGACAAATAAGCTTTACACCCTTAACCCATTCACGCCGGTTGACGTGATAGCACGTATTGTGGTTTTCGCATCAGACGCCCTGGACGAGCTATGAGGGGAAGCCGCGCGCTCGGGTAGAGCGAGCGGGCAACCCAGGTTCGCGGCTTGTGCGCCCGAGAATCTCGAGGCGTTAGGCTTATACGTTCGAGAACCCCGGTATTGTGACCGCACAAAGCCAGAACAGCCCCAGCGTGAATGGGTTAAGCTTAGCCCAGATGGAATTACAAAATTCCGAAGTGGTCAAAAGCAAAATGGATGTTTGTGTCCATTTCCAGTTCCTAGCTCTCCCACTGGTCACTCTGAATTCTTTTCTTTATCTTTTTTGCTTGCATTTCATCTATGGGCCATCAGGTAGATGCATGCCATATGTACCTCTGTAAAGTTTTAGGAATATGTAATGTAAATCCTACAACCCTTTCAACGTTACATGGTTTTGTGCTGGCCTGAGTAGCATCTCATTCCCATGGTTATTAGCCCTTAAGGATAAATATCAAATGATGATGTGATTATCAATTCATTGCCTAAGAAGTTAAAATTGGCTGTGGTTAAGAAAGTTTGAGAAATGGCTCTGCTGTCTAAAGAACACTATATATCTGAAATGCTTCTACTAGATTACATAATAAATGAGAGAAAAGTAATCATAGGCTATGCCACAGCTAAATATGTAGACTAGGGAGAAGAAACTAAATTACTTCCATCTGCCATCAATAGCACATATACAAAATAGTTGCATATGTGTGAGAGGAAAATAACCTAATAAAAAGATAAAAATCTCTTAAAATGGTCCAAAACTCTTGATCCCAAAACAATTTATTTGAATAAAAAAAAATGCCAAACTAATATTTTTAAAACTATAATTACTGGTAACTGCATAATTCATAAACAAACACATATTTGCTTGGTCTTTGCTATTGCTTTTCCGATTATGCAAGTTCATCTCTTGAATGCAGGAACTGTGGATTCTGCATTTATATTTAATAACCTATAAATAGCTTGAGGTATTCTTACCACCCGTGCAGTGTTGAGGGAGCTACACACATACCTATTGACCGTTGTCCACTTACAATCATCAACCTTTATTAATTCATTGGAGGATAAAGCTACTCTACAATAAAGATATAAAAAACTGCACAGATCATTCCTTCCGCTATATATTATGGTATTATTGGAGTCATTATGAACAAGCTCACCTACATATGAAAATAACCTATCAATTTTCCAATTTGTAAAAATCATATACCATAAGTATTGCAATATAATAAAATCTTTATGACTAAAGACAGACTCTAGTGTGTCATGGTTATATCTTGTTGTATCGCACAGTATTGCACGCTGTAGTGCACGCTCCACCCTATTTGAGTATGGATTCAAGATTCTTTCACACGATATTCTATATAATTCTGAGTATTTCTTTTTAACCACTTTCCTATTCTGGCTGTAAAGTGCCTCAATCAATAACCTATGTCTTCTTTGGTACCTAATAAGCAATTCACACACTAAAATACAATTACTGACACTGAAGCAGTAACTACATAATAACACTAATGAACAACAATGAAGAGTGATGAGAATTCTCATGAGATTATATGCTAAAAGTTCCACTGAACCAACCAACAGCATCACGTCACTCAAGGCTCTCGCAAGTCTGTACTCGCCCTCAAGCTGCGGCCTTATCGCGTAACATAAATAACTCTGATGTTGATTACAAAAACAAACCTTACCGCCCTGGCCCACACCCTCCCTTGCCCCCTCGCCCTGGTGACACTGGACAGCGGCAATGTAGTAAGGTTTGTACCCTGTGGATCAGTGGAATCGATACTGCTTGCCCGGTTTGAGGTGCACATATGTCTTCTTCATCTCAGCCGTTTCGTCCTTCTTGAACTCGGTGTAGCGCTCTCCTTTGAGGCTCACCACCTTGTTGTCACGGTAACGCACCATCTTCTTCCCCTCCTGAGAGAAGGCAACGTATTCATTTTAAGGAATGACACTTGGGAATTAAGTTGGTGTTATAAGGCTGGGAAAATGGGTGATTTCTTTGGTTATTTGAATTAATGTGATATTGTATGTATAAGATAATTCATGCAATATAATATGCAGTGGAAAGCACAACACTGTGAATATATATAATATACAAAAAGAAGAGAAGAAAGATACGTCAAAATTTGAATATTATACTATGAAAATGTTCAAAGTAATCCCAAATATTCCTCAAGTTTTTTATAATGAAACTAGATAAAAGGCATATTTTAAAAAATACATTAACCCACACAGGACGGGTGGTACAGCACGTGTACCGCGCATTCAAAAGCCCAGTTGCCAGGCGGCACAGTATTGTGCCAGCCATTCAATTGATTTAGGCCTAATAATTCGAACGCCCCGGCATTTGGACATTCAAGGCTAGAATTCCCCCGTCAGGAATGGGTTAAAAAATCCACTAAGATGTCAAGTGATCAAAAAATAGTTTAATTTTGTTCTTAACCCCTAGCAGACAGATGGGTATCATGACAGCTTCGATTAGGCCCAAAAGATAAGACGTCAATACGCAAATAACATAATATCAGGAACTGCATGCAGTCAAAGTGTACTCACAGTCATAAAGTATTAGTTTCGGAGCTATAGCTTTCCAAAGTCAGCCTAAACCCTTGTTTTGGATGGATTTAAGGGAAAATATTGGTTAGGCAAGTTTGCGCGGCTGGAGGGTGGAGAAAACATTTTTCTCATTTCTCTCATTTTGAACCAGTGATGGTAGTGTCAGAAATCGCCAGAGCGAGGCAGCTTCACACAACATACCAGGACTTTTCCTACTCTCTCTCAGTCACTGGTCGTAAAACTAGACACATTTCTGTGTTTTATTTTATTGAGAGACTTATACATCATATCAGCTCATTATTTTCTTTATAATTTGTGTGTTATGCTGTGTTATAGGAGGATAAAAAGCAACTCCATTTTTTTTTTTGTATTTGTGTGCTGTTGTGGATGAATACGAAAAATATAACCATCCAAAATGAAGATAACATGAAGAGCTAGGGAAGTGAAAGGAAACCTGTGCTTATGACTGTGAGTACCACAGGACAAGGCAGTCTTACTGGCACAGGGGCAGATTGTAGACAATGGGCATGGTTTGAGTCACCTTCCTCTTCTCATTCTGCCTGCGCATCGTTCATTTGCTGTATGCCATTCAAGGCTCTCTCTCCTGCTAGTGCTAAGAGAAAGTGGTGCCATCTAGGCTTCGGATTTTAGGTGAAACCCATTTTGCTTAATACTACAGCAGTTATAGAAATTATGACTTCAATTGTTATCATGACTAACTCATTACAACATCCCCCAACGTCATGTATGTCATGACGCCCATTGTCAGACCAAAACTCCTGTGTTATGTATGCAAAGACACCTGTCCGCAATGGGTTAAGAAAATAATCCAGTTTTCTCTGTGTGCCTCATCCCCAACATTTAAGCAATTTTGATAGTGGAGAAAAAAAAAAATGAATAAATGAGGGAGAGATGGGGAAGAAAAAGAAGATCCATGTAGATACACTAAAGTAAGCTCTATTTCAATCCAAAATGAATGATGTCCAATATCTATATAATATGAATGAAGTTCAACACTATCATAAAATGAACCAAGTCTAATACCATTATAACAAAAATCAAGTCCACCATACAATACTTACCCACTTTGGTGCAACAGGCCTGTGCTCGCGGGCATCGTCATCGTGGTCAACAAATCCATACCGATTTATGATGGAGATTCGGACTTCCTTGTCGTCTACCTTTTTCTTGTTTCCTTTGGCTCCTGGAACAAGCTAGGAAAAGAACAACAATCATGTAAAAATGATTACTTTTACTTTTTGTGATAGGCCTAACTGGAAGAAGATTGAGAAGCACAAGAACCAGTGAGTAAAAGTAGAAAAGGAAGAATAAAAAGATGAAGAAAAAGAGAACAACAAAGAAATATTGATAACGGATGTAGTGGAAGACAATCAGAGGAAGAGGAGGAGGAGGAGGAAGGGGAGAGGAGGAGGGAGGAGGGAGGAGGAGGAGGGAGGAGGAGGAGGGAGGAGGAGGAGGAGGAGGAGGAGGAGGAAGAGGAGGGGGAGGGGGAAAGAAGAAGAAGAAGAAGAAGAAGAAGGAGGAGAAGGAAAAAGAAGAAGAGGAGGAGGAAGAAGAGTAGGAGGAATTAGCTGATAGTGAAGAGGGCAGTAAGAATGAAGAGGAAAAGGAGGATGGGGAAGAAGAATTGTTAACCCATTCACGCCGGGGCCATTCCGGCTTTGCACGGTCGCTATACCGAGGTTTTCGAACGCATCATCCGAACGCTTCGAGATTCTCGGGCGCACGGGCCGCGAGCCTGGGCTGCCCGCTCGCTCACCCCGAGCGCCGGCCTTGGCCAGATATCTCGTCGGCGCCGTCTGACACGAAAACCACGAAACGTGTCAGCACGTCATCCGGCGTGAGTGGGTTAAAAAAAGATAATTTACATCGTTATAAGAGCAGACAACTTTAAATAACACAAGAGAAAAACCAAAGAAACAAATAAATCATATCTTGCCAATAACCGTATGAAGATTCCCTCTCATATTCTGAATCCGGAAAAACAACAACCAACTTCTAAAGGTATAACATTTCTATCCTTCATTAAACTCAATTGAGTGCTCAATGTATAGGTTGGCTGACAAAGATTTATAACTCTTCTGGGATGGGTCACATTGAAATATATGCAGCCTATGTTGGTAATCTTAAGATCTGTGTGTTTTCTATCAATTTCAAGCCTTATAGTATGATAGATGAGCATATTTGATATCATAGCACTGTGATACTAATTAGCATTTAGTTAAACATAATTACAAAATTTGAGAAATAGATAGCTTGTAATTTCAACAATAGGAAAACTGCAGAACATAACCACACCCTGTGAAAAAATGTTTAACAAGAAAGGGTTAATGATATGAGTTATCTACAGTAACTGAATGCATATGGCAATTCACATATGTAAGATTAATTGAAAACCACCTTTGAGAATATGTAAGTTCACAAACACAATTATAAAAAATATCAATGTAAAAACTTCTGTTACTGACAAATCTGAAGTTAACATATACATACCATTATTCCTCTTTTTCATCTAACTCTCTTACTCTCTATTTAACCCATTCACAATGAGGCTATTTCGGCTCTAAATGGTCGGAATGCTGGGGTATTCAAATGCATAAGCCTAATGCCTCGGGATTCTTGGGAGCACTAGTCGCCAGCGAGCACTGTACGCCGGATCCCCTGGCGCACCGGCCTTGATTAAATATCTCGTTGTCGGCATCTGACCCAAAAACCACTGAATGTGACAGCAAGTCAACTGACGCGAATGGGTGAAATGCATATCCTTTGTTTTCATCAAATACTGTACAGAAAAACCTACCTTACTGCCAGGTGTAGCCTTGATACATATTCCTTGCTCCTGCCGTTGCAAAATGAGTGTTGTGGCTTGCTCCAGGTCCCCTCCACAGCTAGCCAAGCAATGCTGGACCTCGAGATTGCAAGCACCTGGAAACATCTCTAGCAAGGTGGCCAAACCCTCAGAGTATTCATCATGCTGTCGGCAAAAGAATAAGTATGTGAGCATAAATGACAATATAAACAAACTGTAATGTATGTACTTAAATATAATATTTCACTTTAGACTAGACTCCTTATCAGGTGATAAGATCAAATTGATCCATTTCTATTGTATTGTCTGATGAGGAATCTAGTCTGATTCACTTAATCACATTCTAGCAATTCCTACAGACTGTGGTTGTGTTTCATTTCATCATATGTGAGTATACCTTCAATTTTGGAAAAATAATATTTGAATATGTAAATTCATATTTATGTATGACTGAAGTCTCTAAACAATTACTGCTTGATTATCATTAGAAATATCAATGTGATAATTCCAATGTCATCCTATGAAATTCATACATATCATACTGTGTCAAATGAAATATGAGAGAAACATAAAATACAGAATGAATTGCTTGATACTCTCCACATGAAAATCACAAGGAATCAAAACTTGACCAAATGTGGAACTGTGTTATCATTATACAGTGACTGAGCTTAAAATCTAGGTAACTTAAAATGTCCCTTTCTCCTAAAATATGTAGCTTCTAGAAATTTTTTGATAAATTTCCATCTAGTGCCTTGAATGCCTATTTTGCAATATGGAGTCTTAAAACAAATTCTGACTGCCTGAATGTTATTCCACCTATAAACTGAATTCAGCGAGAGAGAGAAAGAAAGAAAGAAAGAAAGAAAGAAAAAATACAGAACCACAAATACAATGCCAATGACAAAAACATACACCTTTTTTCAATTTTAGAAACTCATTACAATTACCTCTTCCCCATTTGTACTGCCAGTATCTTGTTCCTCTGATCCATTGGAAGTCTCTGAAAGCTTCTGAGATCGCTCACTTGACTCACTCTTGGACTGTGAGAGTTTGCGCGTTTCAACAGGGAATGATGATATGAGGTTGTCCAGAGTGACATCACATGCTATTTTAGCTGAAAGGTGAAAGAATGGTATAAGTTATGCAATAAAATTTTTGTAGTAAAATTAACTTTTCATTTATGAATACAAGAGGGACAAATTAAAATGTAAGCATAAATCATTATTGACAAAGAAAGAATTGTATCAATAAGTATATAAAAATGTTAAATGACATATGATAATAATGGTTTCAGGCATGGCAATAATGTAACTCTGAATTGACAGCTCCACATAACTCATGTAATGAAAGCAATTCAAAGGCACCTAAACATATGAATCAGGGCAGAAAAAAGACAAATATGAATAAATACAGTGCTGACAAATATCAAAGTTCTCATATAATCCTAAGAAGCACCTTTTTCCTTCTCCTCATTTATCCCCTGCACCATGTCCAGGACCCAAGCTGTCACAATGTCTTCAGAAATTACGTCAAAAGCTGGCACATATGCACTGATCACATCCTTCATGCTTGCTGAGTCTACTTCTTCAGCATCTGCTGCCACTTCCTCCAAGACACCTGTCACGTAGCTGATCACTATCTCATCAATGCCACTGTAAAATGCACAAATAATGGTAAAGCAGAAGCATAGAGATGTATAAACTAGTGGCCAATTTTATTGGATAATTATAAAACATACACACATACAGACATATTCCATATAATATTAGATTATGCCATCACAATCTTTATAGATATACACAGAAGTTAATGCATATTAACCCATTGCAGATGCAGATAGATTTACATGCCTAGTCCCCAAGATGGACATTGGTAATACCTTTGCGGCACCCTAGATGGGTTTTATTTCTCAGCAAGGGAGCTTCACCTGACACATTGCGACCTTTTGTGCTCTCTCTTATTTTATTGTGAGACTTATATGTGCCATCTGACAGGCTTTATCAGTGTTGTAGAACACTAAAATTGCAGTACAGGGGCTGCATCAGCTCATTATATGAGTGTCTAAGAAGTATTACAGTTTTATGGAAGGGCAAAACACAACTATATTTTTCTACTTATTATTTTTGTTAACAAATAAGAAAGAAATAACCATCCCCATTGAAAATAACATGAAGAGCTGAGGAAGAGGAAGGAGACCTGTGCTTATGACTGTGAGTGTGATCCCACAAAGCAGCCATACTGGCATAGGTACACAGCTGCACATGGTATAGGTCACCTTCCTCTTCCAATTCTGCCTCCACATTCTTCATCTCTGATACTTTAAAGTGGGAGGTCGCCATATTGTTGTAAGTCGTCTCTTGCTGAAGCTGTTGCTTGGTAGAAACTATGGCTGGGCACCCTTCAAGGCTCTCCTGTTGGTGCTAGGTGAAAGTGGTGCTGCATATGTTTGGGATTTTTAACTATACCAATTATGGTGAATATTAATGCATTACAGTAATCATAACGGTAATTACCTTCATGAATTATTACTCAAAGTGTAATAAAGAAACACAGTGATCTACTCTCCCGTAACATCAAATGTGCCATGATGATTATCATCATGTATGTCATGGTGCCAGCCATCAGGCCAAGAATAAAGTGTCATATATGTCATCTGCAATGGGTTAATAGTAAATTGTCTTGATAAGATCTACTTTTTCTAGAGACATTTTTTTTACCTTATATCTGCTCCAGGAACATGCTTGTGGAGAAGCTTTATGAGATCACTGCGAACTGTGTCAGCATCAGCACTCATGGTGAGGGTGGAATGGGTCAAAACCTGGAACGAAAATAATTCTTCTCTTATCTAATCTTTCCATTACTGATTTTATGTTCCTAAAGAGTTCAGGATGCAATCTACAATTGACATGAACTTTAAGAACTTACAAAAGGAAAATCTAGTATTTCTAGAACTTATCTGGAAATGCACATATCATTGTCCAAGATTTATTGCATCAATCTAAATCAAAATTTCTTAAATAATGAATTTTACAGAGGTCAATAAATGTTTCATGTAAAAAGAATTGATAACATTAAGAAAATAACAGTCAAATAATGAAAATTAATCCCTTTATGGGATCCAACTGTCTTTGAAAAGAGAAAAGAAATTTCCTAATATTCATACAGATGGTATGTATTAACCTAATCAGTGATTACTTATGCCTATTCTAGAGTTTAAACATCTATTCTACTGTTCATTGTATATACTAATCTATAAAGAATTACTCAAATGGCTCTCAAATGGCCACTGCAGTAGGATTAATATCAAGGTTGTTCACTTGAGCTAAAATTAGAAGCACAAGTAAGATGATTTTTCCATTTTGTCTTTGATTCTGGACAAACAGATTACTGTTTTTAAATAAGAGGATAAAAGAGAGGTTTAGGAAGAATTTGAAAGACTGTAGCTTGAAAACTAGTGCCATCAGAGCCATAAAGCTCTGCACATATGTAGTAACAGAAACAGATTCCTTTGTCATGATATGTAAAGGTACTAACCAAGATTTGGGCCCACCTTACCATGCGTGGCAAGCATAGGTGCAATCCGTCATCTTTAGGTTAAGAATATTATATAGCTGTTACAATTCTCAGATATAATACAAGATTCGTGAACCATACATATCTTCATATTACATCAATCCTGTCTAACTTAAGAGAATATTCTATTACTACACATCGTATAAATTGAACAGGTATGAGTACCAATTTTCCAGTTCATGAATTAGATTAGTTAAAAGTACTGGTTAAAAGTCCCTAGACCAATGCTCATCTCTATGATTCTATTATTTTCTTAAGATTTAAGTTGAAAGGCTTTGCTCCTGGTGTTTGATAAGTACCTACAAACACTTAATCAGGAATAATGAGATATTCTGATTGTACACTCTCCAATATGAATTGTATCAGCATCAGTACTCATGGTGAGGGTAGAATGGGTCAAAACCTGAAACAAAAATAATTCTTCTCTTAATTTGGGCCTTTCATTTAAGATGAAAGGCACAAATACTGAATACTGAAGAAACTGAAAGAAAGTAATGAATACACTAATAACACAGAATGCTTGATGCAATAATATCCTTTACATAGCCTCACATAAATATAATCAAACCCCACAGAATAAAACATATTGGCATATCTTAAAGAGTCTAATATCAAAAAGAATATAAAGGCAGCAGCAGAAAAAGGCAGAGAAGAAGATCCTGAGATTCACATCTGGGGTGACACATTTCGACAAAGTCAGGTTATGAGTTAGTGCATAAGAAACCAAGAGCTGTGAAGTAGAGAGAAGCGCCACTGAGGTTGCCTGATCATGTGTAGCTACTGGAGAGAAGAGCAGTACAAGGGGAAGAGAGTGGAGAAGCTGGAGGTGGGAAGGAAGACAGAGAGGCACAGAGATACAGGAACTACATTAAGGAAGACATGGTGATGAGAAGGGTGTTTGAGGAGGACTTGGATGACAGGAGGAAGTGGAGAAAGTGAATCCACACTGGCAACCCCATCTAGTGGGATTCATGCCTGTAGAAAAAAGAAAAAAAGAGAGAAAAAACTGGCAGAACAGCATTCGGAGAATAAGGTAAATAGTTAATACAGTAAACACTGATGAACATAATATAAACAAATAACTGTTGCTAAGCAAAATTATGAGAATAATATTTCACTATTCACCTACTTTTCAAGCCTAGGCTAGGTTAAGGATAATGCCATGTTCACATTTACATTAGATTTAAGTTTGATTTAGTTGATCAGCTGATAATTATCTTGAATAGGACTGCATCAAATACTGCTATGGTCTCTACTGTCAAGCAAATGGGCCTCTGCTCTCTAGCAAATGAAGACAAATCTCAGTCATAAATAATCTAACAAGATAGAACTTAGAATGGATACTTATTTGACACTAAATTACACTAGAGGTCTACAAGCTCAATCATAGAAGCATAATTATGATAAAGGTTTGTTGATCTTTTCTGGAGTACAAAGCTTGGAAGCCATAGCATAGCTTGATTTGTAGATATAAAGATCTTCATAAACTGTTGTGAGATTACACTTACTTTGCACAGATTATTTTTCAATGACTAAGAGTGCAGTTATATGTATTCTTCATGCCCATTACATTAGTGTTTCCGGATAATTATCTAATATTTTGGTGGTAACAGACAGCCTCTCATCCACTACTGGCCTAGCACCTATCAGCCCAGTCTCTGTACATACTAATGCTGCAGCAAAGACCAACAACTTCCATTTGCAATATATCAACGGCAGGTTAGATATTGTCAACCTTAGCCTCAATATGATGCTGAATAGGTAACCAGGAAAAGCTCTATTTTGCTAAAAAAAACATTTGGTAGATGTCTACTGCTCATTGTAAGTGGATAATTTACCCAGACTTTAGGTGAGCTTTTAGTCTGGTTACATTTGAATAAATTAGTCTCATGTCTTAGTTAATGTTTCCAGGACAGCAGCAATGTCTTTCCAAGTGGGATTGTCTCCTTGTGATCATAAGGCCTCTGTTCTTTACAAGTTATCTTGAAATATGCTGTGATCTCTAAAGGAAACTGGTCAGAGCTCTATGCTGCCAGAAAATAAAAATGTGGTAGAGATTTACGGCCTTTCGTAGACGACTTAAGGAACACAGCAATAGCTTCAGTCAGTGCTGGTGTATCGGTAAGTTTTATAATTTACTATTGTATAAAATTGAACAGCATCAAATAACACCATAGCCACTACACTTTGCACTCTAACCTTTACATCCATTATATATATTTAGGAAGATAATAGTTGGACTGAATATTTAACTTAACAATAAAGTACTAGGGAGGTTAACAAGCTCTATCTTGCCAGAATATACATGATCAAGGTGTGTTTGTCTTAGGTGCAGCATGAAGAGCTGAGGTCACAGCATAGCTTGACTTAAATAGTGGAATTGATTCATAGACTTTGATGGGTGATTGCTGCCTCAGTTCTCCTGAAGGGAGATTACCTTCTCCCTTTATACTTAACAGTGTTGTGTAATGTGTTCTTCATAGCTATTGCCTTGGTTTGACCTCTGTTTGCGTGGTCCTATTCTGGATAATCAAATATTTCGCTTTATACTTTGTCCTGTCAAAAAGGGAAGG
>NW_028234429.1:26278416-26285916 GCF_977035675.1 Penaeus japonicus | reverse complement strand
TGGATTTGTAGCAGATTAATATATTCATCTATGAGCTCATATTCTAAAAGCAAAAGTGGATGATCCGGATCTATTGCGATATATGTTTACATCCATCAAGAGTTACAGTCGGCCACTGAATTTTTCGCCATTATTGTGTAAATTCATCGGAAATCAGTCCTTCCTCAATGGTTCGTGAATTAAAAAAGAGAGAAAGGAAGAAAAAAAAAAGAAAAAAGGCTTTTCATATGAGAAAATGCATCTTACTTTTGGCCAATTCAATCTTCGTCTGGAATTCATCTTTTGCTCGGGATTGCTATTCGATGATTTTTGTATTTGTTTTCAATTTCGTAGCGTCAAGGTCAAAACCATTCGAGTGCAAAAGAAATAAACTATTTTCAGTAAAGTTGATATATATATAATGCACTGAATAAAACACGACCACATTCTCTGGTAAAAAAATATTATATGTAAATGATTATCGTAAAGCTATAAGTGTTATGATTTAATCGAAACACAATAACACCAAGAACCATTTCTACGTTTGACAAAATTCTACTTAAAAATCTGGAGAATTGTAATATCTTCTACGGTTGATATTGTTACTATCCCTTATGTTTTACAATCATTCCCATAGCCTATATAAGCAGTGTGCATTTCACAGACTAGCAATGAAATATACAATATGATCCTTAACTTTTGATTTAGTTCTGATTAATGCGGAAATGCTTCAGGGTAACTCGAAATAACATTATTAGGCACAATATGATTGTGATGTAGTATTGATAATGACTATAATTATGTTTTCCTGTGATTCATTTCTTTATCTTACGTCGTTTTCATTGTCATTGGTGTTGTTTATGATATTTTGTAATAATTACTATTATATTTAGGATTATTATTCTTATCATTATTATTACGATTGTTATTATAAGTAACACCATCATTACTACTGTTGCTATTATCTTAGCTATTATTATTACAAGCATCATCAGGTTGCCTAATTTTTGGTCTTGTTAACTGGTGTTACTGTCTCATTTTGATACAAATTGGTTAATACATTAATATAAAAGAGTATCAGGGCATGCATAAACATGTTTTTTGGAAAATATCACAAATGGAGTTATCATAAGTTAATAACTCCCTCCCTCCCTCCAAACCCCCTAACCCCTCCCAGCCCACCCTCCCTCCCTCCCAATCCCCTAACCCCTCCCAGCCCACCCTCCCTCCCTCCCAGCCCCCCCTCCCTCCCTCCCAACCCCCTAACCCCTCCCACCCTCCCTCCCTCCCAACCCCCTAACCCCTCACACCCACCCTCCCTCCCTCCCAACTCCCTAACCCCTCACACCCACCCTCCCTCCCTCCCAACCCCCTAACCCCTCACACCCACCCTCCCTCTCTCCGAACCCCCTAACCCCTCACACCCTCCCTCCCTCCCAACCCCCTAACCCTTCCCACCCCCTAACCCCTCACACCCACCCTCCCTTCCTCCCAGCCCACCCTCCCTCCCAACCCCTAACCCCTCACACCCACCCTTCCTCCCTCCCAACCCCTATCCCCTCACACCCACCCTCCCTCCCTCCAAACCCCCTAACCCCTCACACCCCTCACACCCACCCTCCCTCCCTCCCAACCCCCTAACCCCTCACACCCCCCCTCCCTCCCTCCCAACCCCCTAACCCCTCACACCCACCCTCCCTCCCTCCCAACAGCCTAACCCCTCACACCCACCTTCCTCCCTCCCAACCCCTAACCCCTCACACCCACCCTCCCTCCCTCCCAACCCCCTAACCCTTCACACCCACCCTCACTCCCTCCCAACCCTCTAACCCCTCACACCCTCCCTCCCTCCCTCCCAACCCCCTAACCCCTCACACCCACCCTCCCAACCCCCTAACCCCTCCCACCCTCCCTCCCTCCCAACCCCCTAACCCCTCACACCCACCCTCCCTCCCAACCCCCTAACCCCTCACACCCACCCTCCCTCCCTCCCAACCCCCTAACCCCTCACACCCACCCTTCCTCCCTCCCAACCCCTAACCCCTCACACCCCCCCTCCCTCCCTCCCAACCCCCCAACCCCCCCCCCCCACCCTCCCTCCAAACCCCCTAACCCCTCCCAGCCCACCCTCCCTCCCTCCCAACCCCCTAACCCCTCCCAGCCCACCCTCCCTCCCTCCCAACCCCCTAACCCCTCACACCCACCCTCCCTCCCTCCCAACCCCCTAGCCCCTCACACCCACCCTCCCTCCCTCCCAACCCCCTAACCCCTCACACCCACCCTCCCTCCCTCCCAACCCCCTAACCCCTCCAACCCTAAAACCCCTACCCCTCACACACCCACCCTCCCTCC
Organism: Penaeus japonicus; assembly: GCF_977035675.1. NCBI lineage: Eukaryota > Metazoa > Arthropoda > Malacostraca > Decapoda > Penaeidae > Penaeus > Penaeus japonicus. The sequence continues at coordinate 26,283,585 of NW_028234429.1, read as the reverse complement.
CCCCCAACCCCCTAACCCCTCCCAGCCCACCCTCCCTCCCTCCCAGCCCCCCCACCCCCCCCCCCAGCCCCCCCGCCCCTCACACCCACCCTCCCTCCCTCCCAACCCCCTAACCCCTCACACCCACCCTCCCTCCCTCCACCCCCCCTAACCCCTCACACCCACCCTCCCTCCCTCCCAACCCCCTAACCCCTCACACCCACCCTCCCTCCCTCCCAACCCCTAACCCTCAACCCACCTCCCAACCCCCCTAACCCCTCACACACCCACCCTCCCCCCCTCCCAACCCCCTACCCCCTCACCCCCCCCCACCCTCCCTCCCAACCCCCTACCCCCTCACACCCACCCTCCCTCCCTCCCAACCCCTAACCCCTCACACCCACCCTCCCTCCCTCCCAACCCCCTAACCCCTCCCAACCCCCTAACCCCTCACACCCACCCTCCCTCCCCTCCCCCAACCCCCGCACACCCCCCCTCCCAACCCCCTAACCCCTCACACCCACCCTCCCTCCCTCCCAACCCCCTAACCCCTCACACCCACCCTCCCTCCCACCCCCCTAACCCCTCACACCCCCCCTCCCTCCCTCCCAACCCCCTAACCCCTCCCAGCCCACCCTCCCTCCCTCCCTCCCAACCCCCTAACCCCTCACACCCACTCTCCCTCCCTCCCAACCCCCTAACCCCTCCCAGCCCACCCTCCCTCCCTCCCAACCCCCTAACCCCTCACACCCACCCTCCCTCCCTCCCAACCCCCTAACCCCTCCCAACCCACCCTCCCTCCTTCCCAACCCCTAACCCCTCACACCCACCCTCCATCCCTCCCAACCCCTTAACCCCTCACACCCACCCTCCCTCCCTCCCAACCCCCTACCCCCTCCCAACCCACCCTCCCTCCCTCCCCACCCACCCTCCCTCCCTCCCAACCCCCTAACCCCTCACACCCACCCTCCCTCCCTCCCAACCCCCTAACCCCTCCCAGCCCACCCTCCCTTCCTCCCATCCCCCTAACCCCTCACACCCGCCCTCCCTCTGTAAGCCACCACTGCGCTTGTTGTAACCACTCGTTGCCCTGGTTGTGATGCGGTGGTTAAAGAGACAGACGTTCACGTGCCATGGTCTTTATTGTGGACTCTAATACACTAGACCCTGGCCGAAGGCCAGAGGTCAGAGCGGTTCGCTCTGGTCTGTCTGTCTGACCTCTCTGTCCTGATCTGTCTGTGTGTGATCCTTACATGTCCTTAAGTACAAATCTTTAGTCACTTTCTTCGCCTCGGGGCTTCCGTTAACAAATACAGCTGCCTAGAAAAGCTTGTGTTCCGAGGCGGAAACGAACACAGGAAGCAGGATGTGTCAGGTCAAGACGCACTGCCATCGATATTGCATTGAATTAAGTAGTCATACATGATCAATGTCTTATGTCACATAATATCGATACCAGTGCCTTACATCGCTCGGACCACGCTACTAGACGGCCCCCGTCGTATCTTAGTTAGAGAAATAACCAGGCTTTAACTACTACGATCTAGCTAAAATCAATGTCTCCACCCTACAAGTGGGCTCCTGGTCATTGGAGGCTATCTGCACCAGACTTCGCAGGTAGCTGTGACATTCAACCATAAGCTAAAACACTATCAAATTCATTGGCCGGCGCAGCGGCACCAATGGGCACTAATCAGCGGCCCTAGAAAGCATGTAACATGTATTGTACGAGAAACGATTCAATAACTGCAGTGTAAGAGTAGGCACTAAGACTGGCCTCATGACAACATAAAATGGGTGACTGCAGTGAACAGGTGGGCCCTAAGAGATGGCTCCAAAAACATACACATATATCAGGAAAAATACAAGAATACAATACATACAGAAATACCATTTGGCTGTGAGTATAGAAAAACATTATGTGTGAGAAAGTAATTAAAGCAAAGGTGTGATTGCTTAAGCGAAATGAGGGGAGAGTTATAACATAACATGACAAGCTTGCATAGTCAGTGGAGTTAGGAAACGACTCGAGTGAGCATAGGCTAGAAGAACTTGCAAATTACTAAAAGAACACATAGAAAAAAGGTTTCATAAAAGTGTGGTAGGATCAGCTTATCCCAGAACAAAATCTCACTATGACTTCATGAGATACAGTACTTGAAAGGTGGCAGTGCATTGGAGAATACATACATAAAAAAAATATTTTGTATCACGACTGGTGGTGTCAGTGCACCGAGGGTGGGGATCGGACAGTGGCTCCCTCTGGGGCAAACAATTCAAACACCATCACAACTTATGGGTAACAGGTGAGCTAGTTACGGTGGTCAGGCGTAACTGGCGCGATGCCCTGTACCTCAAAGGTGCGGTTGGGTTGACTTTGCCATGCACCCAAACACTGTACAACTCAACCACCGTTCTACCTTGGTGAAAACATGCACCAACACAACACAGTAGCTATACAGGGGGGAGGGGGGGTTACATATATATCAAACGTGCGGGAAACTTTTCGTCCGCTGGGAGGGGGGGGGGGGTTACCACATAAAAACCTGCGTGCTCCTTGCACGGCTTACTGATGCCTCATGCGTCCTGCATGGCTACAAAAATGATATGCGTGCGCCCTGCACGGCTTACTGATGCCTCATGCGTCTTGCATGGCTACCAAAATGACATGCGTGCGCCCTGCACGGCTTACTGATGCCTCATGCGTCTTGCATGGCTACCAAAATGACATGCGTGCGCCCTGCACGGCTTACAGATGCCTCATGCGTCTTGCATGGCTACCTAAATGACATGCGTGCGCCCTGCACGGCTTACAGATGCCTCATGCGTCTTGCATGGCTACAAAAATGACATGCGTGCGCCCTGCACGGCTTACAGATGCCTCATGCGTCTTGCATGGCTACCAAAATGACATGCGTGCGCCCTGCACGGCTTACAGATGCCTCATGCGTCTTGCATGGCTACAAAAATGACATGCGTGCGCCCTGCACGGCTTACAGATGCCTCATGCGTCTTGCATGGCTACCAAAATAACATGCGTGCGCCCTGCACGGCTTACAGATGCCTCAAACAACAATAATAACACTTTGCAACTGCCAAGAGAGAACATACAAAAGAAGAATCGAAACTAAGTAATATGTGCAAGCTCAAGAGATAAGGTTTACAAGATACAGAGAAAATACAAACATGAATAGCACTTGTCGACGAGAAAAATAACAAGAGGCGTATTTTAACGAGCGGTGAAAGATAAATTGATAGATAAAAATTGGCAATACTGATCACCAGCACAGATTCGGAGGGAAAGTGAAGACTATTAAGAAATTACATGTTTTAAATACAATATCGCTTCTCCTCCGATAATTGCAATTTAGTATGGAAAATCTTTCAAAGGTTCACTTTCGAAACAAATATTTTTGGAGAGGAACAGTCAATAAAATGTCTCCAGAATACATTATCCGAAGTTGCAAGATGCAGAAAAATACGAATAGCAATAGCACGTGTCGATGAAAGAAAGTACAAAAATAACAGAAAATAGGAATCAGGCAACACTCATCGCCAGTACAGATTCGGAAAGAAAGCGAAAAGCTGTCAAGAATTTACAGTCTAATACAAATCGCGTCCGCTTCGATAATTGTAATTAAGCATGGAAAATCTTTCAAGGGTTCACTTCCAAAACAAATATTCGGAGATTAACAGTCAATAAAATATCTCCAGAATATATTGTCCGAAGTTGCAAAATACGAGTAGAAATAGCAGGTGTCGATGAAAGAAGTACAAAAATAACAGAATATAGGAATCAGGCAACACTCATCGCCAGTACAGATTCGGAATGAAAGTGAAAAGCTGTCAAGAATTTACATAGTCTAAATACGATATCGGCCCTTTCGATAATCGTAATCGAACATGTAAAATCTTGTAAGGGTTCACTTTCAGAACAAATGTTTTGGAGAGTAAAGCCAGAAAAATTCTCCAAATTACCTTGTCCGAATAATGAAAATATAAATATAAAACAAGAAGGGTTGTTTCACGACAAAAAGGGAAGCAAAACATTGACACTGCCTTTTCACACGGTCAGGTCATGAAGGGGAGGGTCTGAAATATCGGCACGTGCGAAGAACTAAGCGAAGAAACAATACATATAAAAATATCTGATGCTCAGGACTTCAGAATACAGAATAGAACTTCAGAACATTCAAGCCATTATTCACATAAAATAAGAAAGAAATTCAGTAGGCCGTCAGAGAGGCCGTTATAACGGGGTCATCAAGGCGAGATGAGGAAACAGGGGAAGAGAGGGGGGGGGGACTTTTCCTTTCAACGATTAATTCGTTCACACCTAAGCGTAAGGGAGGGAAGAGGATGGAAGTCCTGCGGAATCACACTCCCGCGCAGGTGTTTCACAAAAGAAAAACAGAGGTACAATCACGAGAAAAAAAAATCACAGCATAGAGGTACAATCACGAGAAAAAATCACAGCATAGAAAATTCCTAAATCCTAACGAAATCTAACGAAACCTAACAAAATAAAAAGAGCCTGGGTTTCTCTAACTTACGGGATTTTTGATGTCACGATGTCAACATGTAGATGGGCGTCTGCAGGCGGGTCGTAGGTCGGTCGTATCGCGGATCGGTGTGGTGGTCCTTTTGACTTCTCATCTGTGGCCTTTTCTGCTCGTGTCAGAGACTTCGTGACCTGGGAGTTGGGGCGCTCGTGTTAAGCCCAAAATCCGCGGTGGGCAGTCTTGGGTTGCCATGAAAGATGGGTGTCGACGTGCAGGAAGTTACTTAGCACGGACAGGTCGGCTGCTATGGGCGGCGGTGTTTGTCAGGACAGGTAGAACAGGGCGGGCGGGCGGGAGAAGTTCTTACTGTGGTGTGGGCGGGCGGGCAAACTTCTTACTGCGGAGTGGGCGGCGGGCGGGAACTTCGGCGTAATTTCTCCATTTTCTTCTCGATATCTATGGTAGCTTCGGTCGTAGCGGCTTCTTCGGAGTTGTGAGCTCGATACCAGCAAAATCGTGGCATCCACCGCCTGGCCACCAGTTTGTAACCCACCAGTGCCACCAGTTTGTAAGCCACCTACTGGCACTAGTTGTAACCCACCGGCTGGCACCAGTTTGTAAGCCACCACTGCGCTTGTTGTAACCACTCGTTGCCCTGGTTGTGATGCGGTGGTTAAAGAGACAGACG
>NW_028234429.1:26258416-26260916 GCF_977035675.1 Penaeus japonicus | reverse complement strand
CAATGAAGACAATAATACTGATATTAATGATAATGGTGATAACAATGATGACAATAATACTAATATTAATGATAATGATAATGATAATTAGGATAAGAATAATAAGGATAATGATAATTATGATAATAACAAGGATAATGTTACTAACAACAACAATAATGATAACAATAAAGATGATAATGGTAATGATGATAACGATAATGTAATGATGATAAAGATAATGGTGATGATGATAACGATAATGGAATGATGATGAAGATAATGGTGATGATGATAACGATAATATTGGTGGTAATAAGAATGATATGATCGTAACATTAGTAACATGAATGATACTATTAATGGTAAGATTAATTGAACAATGATAATGATGATAATAATGATAATAATGATAATGATGATGTTTATAATAATAATAATGATGATAGTAATAGCAATTGAACAATGATGATAATGTTAATTATGGCATTAATGAGGGTAATAATGATGATAGTATTAATGATAATAACAATAATAATGATAATTATAATGATTAAAATAATGATAACTGAAATGATGACAATGATAATAATAGTGATTGTAATAATGATAACAATAATAGACATAAGATCGAAATGAATTTTAATAGTGAAAATAATTAATAATGATAATGACAATAATATTAATAATAATGGTAATGATAGTAAAAATGATAATGATTATATCAATAGTTATAATGATAACAACAACAGCAATGACATTTATTATAATTATCCTAATTATAGTAACAACTATGATTGTTATTGTTATTATCATTATAATAATTACATATCAATACTAAAGCTACTATTTCCACATGTAATAAAATGATGCTAATAATGATAATGATACCAATTATAATGATGCTAATGATAATGATACTGATAATGAGGATGATGGTTATTATAATTATTGTTACTATCATTGTTGTCGTTATCATCATTACCATTACACTCATTAATTCTGATATTATATCTATCACTATCATTATCACCATCACTATTAATATCATTATCATTATCAGTATTATCTTTATGCTACCGTTTTATTATTTTCATCATTATATTCTTAATTATTATCGTTCTCATTTTGGTTATCCATATTATTATTATTATTATCATCATTGTTGTTATCATTATCACCATCGTTGTTGTTGTTATCATTATTATCATTATTGTTATTATCATGATTATTATCATTATAATGATGATGATGATGATAATATAATAATAATAATAATAATAATAATAATGATAATAATAATAATAATAATGATTATTATTATTATCATTATTATCATTATCATTATCATTATCATCATTGTTGTTGGTGGTGTTCTTATCATCATTACCATTATTATCCTTCTTCATGATTATCATCATGAATATTACCGTTTCTTCATTATCATCATCAGTATTTCATAATGAATTTCTTTATCTTTACATCTCTTAATGACTATCATTTATTATCATCATCTTTATATAAAATAATAAATATATAAGATATGTGAGATATAAAATAAATGGCACTTTTGTTTCAATCGTCATAACTTTTACTTTTCTTCGCGGCTTTTATCATAAGAATTTGATTTCAATTTGATATCCAAAATTCAGAATATCTCTTGTTCCTGAAGTCAGCCGTTCCATTGTTATTAGGGAGAGCGTGTATAAAATGGCTGAAGCGAGAGAGATCATGAATGTAAAACGACGATTACCTTATGTATGTCAATAATGGTCTAGATTATGTCTCTGACTAACGATAACAGGAATAATAAGATACGTAATGTAAGGTAAATACGGTGGCTATTGTTGTCTCATCCCATAAAGGAGTGGTTCGACAGAAAGGAAATAAATTCAAATAGGATAAGTGTCCCACTCAACTCAAAATATATATGAGAGCTAACAGCCTCTCACATTTACGATAACAGAATGAGAAAATACATCTTATTATTGTTTTAAGTATTCATATTATTATTATCATTGTTGCTGTTGTTATTGTCAGTATCATTCTTATTATCATGATAATTTCATTATTGTTATTATTATTATCTCTTTCGTTATCGTTAACAGTGTTGTTGATATCATGATTTTCATTATTATCATTATTATTGTTACTATCATCCTTATCATTATTATCATGATCATGATCATAATCATTACTAATAGTATTATTAACATTATTATTATCATTGTCATTATCACTATCATTATCTTAAATTTTATCAGTGCCATTAACATTATCATTGCTATCATCAATATAATGATAATAACAATGATGATAATCATCATCAATGGTATCATTAATGATGCCATTCCTATCATTATCATCATCATCATTATCATTATTGTTAAATTATTATTGTTATCATCATAGTTACTATCACTATTACTATTGTATGGTGCTTCGAGCATCATTATTATTATCATTATTACTATCACTATTTTAATTATTACAAGCATCATTATTATCATTATTGTCATTA
>NW_028234429.1:26243416-26245916 GCF_977035675.1 Penaeus japonicus | reverse complement strand
TTTCTCTATTTTTATCTCTCCCTTACAGCTTGCAGCAAAAGAATATATGAATTTCATAGTCATTGATTTTTCATCGCATACATATTTCACTTTCATCATATTCTCAGACTCTCGGTGTGGTGAACTCACCTTGAAATAAATTCACACGTTTTCCCCATTGACAATTGCACTTAATTTGATAAGATTATTAATTGAAAGCTCACCATAATACACAAGACGCGATGCACGACACACACGCCTAGCCGAAAGAATATTAAGAATTGACTCACCGCGGCCAAACCCCCCCTTTGGGATACGTGCGAGCAAGAGTTTTGACGCTGGATGCCGATTAGTGTTTTTGTAGGTCACTTAGCTATAGGTATTATGAAGCTCCTGTGATACTGATATAACTCACCACTCACTATATGGAGGCCATTGCTGCATGGTGAGATCTTGGTTCTTTGAGTGGGTAGCCAAGGCAGGCAAGGTTTTATTATCAAGAAAAAGAAAGAGAGAGAAAAAAACGAGAGAAAGGGAGAAAGAAAGAAAGAAAGAAAGAAAAAAAAAAACGATCAAACGGGGAATATTTTAAAATTTCCATAAAAATCGCAATATACGAAACAGCAATAACGACAACTATAAACTGATAGAATAAAACATTTTGGCGAATAGAATTTCACGTAATAGATTAACGAGTGGCCTACAAATGCAGTTTCCATATATGATATGCAGTGCTTTTTAACCGTGTCATCATTCCGAAAAAAACGCTCGAATTCTGCAGTTACTAGTACACCGGAGTGCATTTGAGTGTAAGTTTTTGGTTTACGAAATCCGGTTACCGAAAAACCATTTTCAATGCGTTTCGGAACATGTAGCTGTGTTGTTGGCGTGTAAAGTTTCTGTTACACACGCTGTAACCGAGTTTCTTTTCGTTTGTTTTTTGTCTGGTGTGTGTCCATTTTTACAGTTATCATTTGTTTGACGGATAGAATTCCAAATATATCTAATACTCGGCCAATAAAGACACTTACACACACTAACAGATACAACACACACACACACACACACACACACACACACACACACACACACAGACATACTCTCTCTCTCTCTCTCTCCTCACCCTCCTTCTCTCTCTCCCCTCTCTCTCTTTCTCTTTTTTACTCTATCTCTTTCTCCCTGCATCTCCCTCCCCACTCATCTCTCTCTTTATCTCTCCCCTATCTCTCTCTCACTCACTCTCTCTTTCTCTTATTTTCTCTTTCTCTTTCTCCCTCCATCTTTCGCTCTCTCTCTCTCTCTCTCTCTCTCTCTCTCTCTCTCTCTCTCTCTCTCTCTCTCTCTCTCTCTCCCCCCCTCACTCTCTCTTTCCCTCTCTCTCTCACAACCCTCCTTCCCCCCCAAACTCAACCCACAGGCACCGGCCTATAATCCGATGGGCTGCCTCCCGATCGCTCCAGGTGATATCTCATAAATTGTTTCCGCAAACGCAACAGAAAAGGTGAGAAAAGGGAAGGAAATAAAGGCAGAACAACGGAAGAGAGGGGGGGGGGGTTGCTTTGGAAGGGGGGGGGGGGGCAGAGGGGCGTGGATGGGAGGGAGGAGAGGAGCCAAGGAGATTGTAAGGATGTCACTGGGGATATTCGTTCCTTTTGCTCTCTATTTTTTAACCCCATATTTATGTACACACACACACACACACACACACACACACACACACACACACACACACACACACACACACACACACACATATATATATATATATATATATATATATATATATATATACATATACATACATACATACATACATACATACATACATATATATATATATATATATATATATATATATATATATATATATATATATATATATATACACATAATATGTATGTATATAAACATATATCAAGTCTTTTGACATACGTACAAAAGTAAGTGAAAAGCAGAGTATGAATTCGTAAAGTTGAAGATAGATTAGAAAACAGATATTTAAGAGGAGAGAAAAAAAGGGAGTAATCCATTTTTTGGCAAAATCATCTTACCTGATATCTCGCCGATTACGAAAATGCAAATAAAGACAAAGAGAAAATATCAAAGGCGAAAAGTTTATTTTCGAAGAGCCTTGAAAGAGCCCTTCAGTTTTTTTTTGTTTGTTTTTTCGTTGAGAGATCGCAGGTTCAAACCTAAATCTTTTTGCAGGTGACTTTTTGATCATATACACCTTTTCCATTTCTTTACTTTGGTTTCACTTTGGCTACGAATTGAATGCGAGGTAGTGAAAGAGGAGGAGAGGACAAAAGATGAAAAAAGTATGAGTATGTATACCTTGCAATTAACATAATATTGCCTTTATTTGCATAAAAGATCGTTTCATGCGCAAAGTTAGGGAACAAAACAGATTTTACAATGTGGTCTCGAGCCCTCTCTCTCTCTCTCTCTCTCTCTTTTTATTTTATCTTTTATCCATCTCTATCTCTCTCTCTTTCTTTCTCTGTCTATCTCCCTCTCTCGT
>NW_028234429.1:26233416-26238416 GCF_977035675.1 Penaeus japonicus | reverse complement strand
GAGGGGATATGGGAGTAGGAGGAGAGAGGGTGGAGGAGAGAAGGGGGAGGGGAGGGAAAAGAGGAGTTGGAGAAGAGAGGTAGGAGGGGAGGGCAAAGGGGTGGAGGAGAGAAGGGGGAGGGGAAACAGCAGCAGCTCTAAAGAGGGACTGTGTTATGAGGGAAAACACACCAGAGACTAAGAGAAAGGGGATGTGAGTGAGAAAGATAGATCGAGTGTTAAGGGAGACAATAGCTGTAAGGAGGAGGCGTGTGGCAGAGGGCGTGCCTATTGAATTGTTGATGAAAAAAGTGCAAGTGCGAGGCCTACCGAGTCGTGCAAGAAGTCGATGTTTCAAGAGCTTATTGTACACAAAATCAGGTTTACGGATGTAACCATAAAGTGTCACAGAATCTTAAACGAAAATTGTGTCACACGCACACAGACACACACACACACACACACACACTCTCTCTCTCTCTCTCGTTTTCGCTTTCTCTCTCTATTTACCTATTAAGCTATCTATCTATCTCTTTATATATAGATATATACATACATATATACATATATATGTATAGATATCTATGCATATATATGCTATATCTATCTATTCATCTATATGTATGTAATTTATATATAGAATAGAAAAAAAGAAAATGGATTCATCTAGATTTATCTACATATCTAAGCAATTGCATATAATTGTATGCATACTTTCACAATTCCGCACGATCATGTGGACACCGAAACGGACACACACACACAGGTGGACATAATAACGACCACGCAAGCACACATCTACATAGATACACGGAAGGATACACATGTCCTGCAACTGTACAGACACTCCGAATTCTCATCTAAAGATGTTTTGCATAAATTTATGAATAAATTTCGACTCCAGAACTCAAAGCGGTAAAAAGAGACAAGAATTTTATGCGCAAATGAACATTTGATGCACTGTGTTAAGAGGGGATAGCGGGGCTATGTATGCAAATGGCTCAGTGTTAGAGATGTAATAGTGTTTTGGAAACAAACGGGCCCAGAAGTGCGAGAGACGGGAGTGCGTGAGTGGATATGGAGTGTTTCCACACGCGTAAGTACACACACTTGCGACATATATGCACACACACACACACACACACACACACACGAACAGTGACGCTGACATATACACTACATAAGCTACTCTCCAACATACACGCGCACACGTAGATAGACACACAAACACACATTGATGGTGAAGCAAAGGCTTTCATCTCCACTGTCCATATCTCTCTCTGTTTCCTAGGACCCTTGTGCGATGTATGTACCATTATCATTATTACTGCAGCATAAGTATGATATAAAATTTCAGTTATTTCATAATCATAATTATTATAATTTTTAAACAAATTTTCAAATAACTTTTATATTGTAAAATTTTGGAAAAAAATTACATTTTATTCTTATCTTTTACTTTCTTTTTTTCAATCAGAATCTCCTCCTTACGTTTATGAGTTAATCAAACAGTTATCTATATTCCCATTCATCCTTTTTAAAATAATCAATTTGCCCCACTAAATAGCCCCATAAAGAACACACACACACACACACAGACACACACACACACAACAACCCACACACACACAGAAACACACACATAACAACCCATACACAAACACACACACACACACACACACACACACACACACACACACACACACACAACAACCCATACACACACACACACACACACACACACACACACACACACACACACATAACAACCCATACACACATAACAACACACACACACACACACACACACATAACAACCCATACACACACACACACAAATAACAACCCCCCCCCCCACACACACACACACTTCCCCTAAAAAAAGAAAAGAAAAGAAACTTTAATGACGTAACCCTTCACGCAACAGCAAGCTCCTGGGCGGCCATTTACATACAGAAGTGCCTACACGCTCGTAACCCCTCTGTCAGCGTTAAGTGATTTTCCGTAAATTACACATGCTTTGACCTCCTTTCCTTTTATGCGAATCTCAGGCTGGATAAACTCACGCTGAAATCCAATTCCGAATGCGGCCGTGTTTCGGATTTGGATGTAGAGGAATTATGAAAGGTTGGAGTTACTTTGTTTGATTTAATTATTTAGTTTTGTTCGAGTTTATGGAGTGTGGTAGGAATACGTGTGATGGAGATAATATAATATGTAAATTTAATCTGAAAAAGAAAACAAATAAGAAGAAGATGCATGACGAGATGAAAAAAAAAAAAATAGTAGAATAAAATCCACAATACAAATAAAGAGAATTATAAATAACCCAAACAGACATCAACAAAATTCACAAGCACAAAAGAATAAAAGAAACAACAAAATAGAATGATAAAGAATAAGAAAAAGAAAAGAAAACCTACCTACACGTCCAGCCTTATTCCTATTGTCATCTTGTTAGTCCTGCATTAGGGGTCTTGGCTGTGATATTACTGCTGCTGTCTTATCGCATAAGCATTACTGTCTAATAACGCCGTTGTCTCAGTCTTATGATACTGGCGTTGCAACGTGTGCCTGGGGGTTCGTGTTGTTGCTTGCATTTTTGGTGCTTGTGTTTTTTTCCTTATCTAAATATTTTTTTGTATAAAACAATGCTGATGATGATGATGATAATAAGGATAACAAAACAACAACAAATACAGTAGTAATGATAATCCTTATCATTATCATTATTATTGCTATTACGGCTAACATTAATTCTATCGTTATCATTATCACTGTTGTTATTATTACTATCATCATTATTACTATTATCATTATTGTCATACCATTTTATCCTTATCATTGTTATAATCATGATCATTATTATCATCATCATCATCATCACTATTACTATAATTGTTATAATCGTTATCATCATTATCATCCTAATCATCTTCTTCATCAATATTTCCTTTTAACCCCATTTTTTCTTCTCACGAAGCACCGCCCCCTCCTCTCCCTCATCTAAATGTTGTTGTAATCAGATTAACGAGACAAGCTAATGGAAAACCAATTATTTTCAATTGTTATAGGCATAGAGGCTCCTCCCAACACACTCTTTATAAGAAGATTACCTATGTTTATGTTTATCTCTCTCTCTCTCTCTCTCTCTCTCTCTCTCTCTCTCTGCCTCTCTCTCTTTCTCTCTCAGTTTCTACTCTGTCTCTTTCTCTCTCTCCCTTTCTCTCTCTCTCTCTCTCTTGCTCTCTCTTTGTCACCTCTCTCTCAGTTTTCCTATTTTCCCTCTATACCTTCATAATGCGCTCTCCTTGGGTAAATCCCAACACCCTCTTTATAAGATCACTTGTGTTTAGCTATATTTTCTCTCTCGCTCCTTATCTCTCTTTTACTTACTCTTTCCCTCTCTCTCTCTTTCTCTCTCTCTCTCTCTCCCTTTCTCTCTCTCTCTCTCTCTCTCTCTCTCTCTCTCTCTCTCTCTCTCTCTCTCTCTCTCTCTCTCTCTCTCTCTCTCTCTCTCTCTCTCTCTTTCTCTCTCCTCTCTCTCTCTGTCTGTCTCCTTCTCTCTCTCTTTCTCTCTCTTTCAATGTCTCTACTATCCCTCCATTCTCCGTAGGTAGATCCCTTCCGTCATAACCCTTTTCGTAGCTCCCCCCCCCCCTAACGCTCCCCCCCGCTCCCCAATCTTACCGTATGCTCTCTCCATTCCCTGTCCACCCATTCGCTCCCGGTATCGCCCCTCCTCTGTGTCCCTATTCCCTCTTTCCCCCCGTTATTCATCCTCCCTCTCCCCTCCTTGCTTCTAACCCCCCCCCACCCCTCCCCCCTCGGCTCAAGAACGGCCTGGAGGCTCTTCTATTTCTTTATGCTGAGGAAGTCGGATTTATAATACTGTAGAAAAAGCGAGTGAGATAGGCGGGGTATTGTGGGATATCTATTTTCATTGTTATTGTTATTACTATCATTTTTATCGTTATTATTATCATTGTTATTATCATTATTATTATTATTATTATTATTATCATTATTATGATAATAATAATAATGATAATAATTATCATTATTATTATTATCATTATTTTCATTATTATTATTATTACTATTATTATTACTATCATCATCATTATTACTATTATTATTATTATTATTATTATTATTATTATTATCATTATTATCGTCATCATTATCATTATTATCATTGTCATTATTATCATCATTATCATTATTATCATTGTCATTATTATCATCATTACCATTACTATCATCTTCATTGTTATCATTATCATTACTATTATCATTATCCTTATTATCATCATTGCTATCATTATCATAATCATTATCATCATTATCATCGTCATAATCACTATCATAATAATTATTATCTTTATCATCGTCATTAACATCATCATAATTATCATTATCATTATCATCATTATTATCATTATTATTATCATCACCACTGATATCATTATTGTCTGTTTTAATTTCTGCTGACCTGAGATAATCAAATATGTTTAGCCATGTACCTTTACCTATCTATATGTCTGTCTAACCATCCATCTATAGCTATATCTATACCATCTATATCTATACCATTACTATATCTATATCTATATCTATATCTATACCGTCTATATCTATATCTATATCTATATCTATACCATCTATATCTATACCATTACTAATTATTAAAGCAGCACTAATAACTATTGCTACCGATAAAACTATAGCTATATCTGTGCTCAAATCTTTATCACTAACTATACATCTAAATCTATGACTATAGTTTTGTCCACCGTATATCTATATACTACTATGTAATAGATACATCTGTTCCTTTATGAATTTGCAATTATATTTTCGGCATGACAGTGTATTCATTAATTTGCATTAACACATCAAACAGGCTCACAGATCCCTCTCCCCTTCAAAAAAAAATGTTGCTTTACACATGCAATTTGTGATTTTCGAAAGTTTGACATTTGAGTTCAACACAATTGGACATCAACTGTCATGCAGTT
>NW_028234429.1:26218416-26223416 GCF_977035675.1 Penaeus japonicus | reverse complement strand
GATCGGAGAGAGGAAGAGGGTTGGGAGTAGGAGGAAGAGAGGGAGGAGGAGGAGGCGGAGAGGGAGGAAGAGGAGTGGGAGGAGAAGGAGGAGGAGAGCGAGGAGATGAGGACAAAAGGGAAGAGGAGGAGAGGGACGAAGAAGAATGATTGGAAGAAGAAAAGAAAAAGAACAAGAAAGAGAGGAAAAAGAGAAGAAAATTCATTGGAAATCAAGTAATAAAACAAAACCGTAACACAGAAAAGAGAAGGAATAAAAAAGACAAAAATGAAAAAGAAGTGAAAAAAGGAACAAGAAGAAAAACACCTTTGAATTAAGATTAACAATCACAGATCACGATAAACAATTAATGACATATCAGAAAAAGAAAGAAAAAAAGAAAGAAAAAAATACAAATCAAATATATAAAAAACTTAACTAAATTGATCACACCAAACGACTAACTGCTTAGAAATCGCATAATCACTCTGGAAATTGGAACCCGAATTTCGACGAGCTAGTAACAGAATATAATCATTTCGAAATCTCACAAGCGAAAACGCACGAAACCATTCGTTTTTTTTATTCCCTTCGTGTCTTTAGGCGAGACTAGAAATGGGGGAAAAAATATAAGCTGAATAATTCGAATTCAACATTCAGCAGAACTGTGCGTCCAAAAATGCGTTACGTTTTAACATTAAATGAAGCATGCATGACATATTACAGGGGGAAATATTAGATTTGTCCGATTTTTTTATTGCTATTATGATATATGCAGATATTCTTGTATATATATATATATATATATATATATATATATATATATACATATATATAATATATATATATATATATATATATATATATGTATATATATATGTATATATATTTATAATATATATATATATATATATATATATATATGTATATATATATGTATATACATATATATATAATATATATATATATAATATATATATACATATTATACATATATATATATATATATATATATATATATATATATATATTATATATAATATATATATATATATATATATATATATATATATATATATATATATATATATGTATATATACATATATATATATGTATATATATATATATATATATATATATATATATATATATATATATATAATATATATATATGTGTGTGTGTGTGTGTGTGTGTGTGTGTGTGTGTGTGTGTGTATGTATATAATATATATTATATATATATATATATATATATAATATATATATATATATATATATATGTATATATATACATATATATGTATATATTATATATATATATATATATATATAATATATATATATATATATATATATATATATATACATATGCATATACATACATGAGTGCATTTACAGCTATTGGTTATTTATTTTCTTCCTTTACTCCCTCTGTCTGTCTGTCTGTCTCTAGCTGTGTCAGTCTTTCTCTATCCTTTCCTTCCTCCCCCCACCACTACGCTTCTTTCTTTCGACATACACAAACACACATACACACAAACAAACACACATGTACCCCTCCACACACAAACACTCACACATGTACCCCTACACACACAAACACACACACATGTACCCCTCCACACACAAACACACACACACACAAACACACACACATGTACCCCTACACACACACACACACACACAAACACTCACACATGTACCCCTACACACACAAACACACACACATGTACCCCTCCACACACAAACACACACACACACACAAACACTCACACATGTACCCCTACACACACAAACACACACACACACAAACACACACATATGTACCCCTCCACACACAGACAAACACGCACACACACACTCGTGCCCGTGCGTGCATGCGAGAGCGTGAATGTAGGCCTCCTGTGAGTGTGAACTCCCGAACAGTCCCAGCGCCTGTCATGTTACAGAACCGGGAGGAAAATGATAGGTGTATGCGGTGACACACGCAGAGAGTTCGACAAGAGAAGACAAGGAGGAGGAGAAGGAGGAAAAGGAGGAGCAGGAGGAGAAGGAGGAGAAGGAGGAGAATTAGGAGAATGAGATGAATTAGGAGAAAGAGGAGAAGGAGGAGAAGGAGGAGAAGGAGGAAAAGAAAGGAAAGGAGAAAAAGGAGGAAAAGGAAGAGCGGGAGGAGTATGAGAGGAAGGAGGAGAAGGAGGAAAATGAATAGAGTGAGGAGAATGAGGGAGAAGGAGGAGGAGGAGAAGAAGGAGAAGGAGGAGAAGGAGGAAAGGAATAAGGAGAAGGAGGAGAATGAGGAGGAGATGGACGAGAATGTGGAGGAGAATGAGGAGAATTAGGAGGAGGTGGATGAGGTGAGGAGGAGGAGAAGGAGAAGGAGGAGGAGGAGAAGGAGGAGAAGGAGAGGGTGGAGGAGTAGGAGAAGATGTGGAAAACGAGAGGGAGGAAGGAGAGGGAGGGCGGAGGGCAGGGCGGGAGGTGGAGGAGGAAGAGGGAAGAGAGAGAGAGTGAGTGTAAAACAGACAGACAGACAGAGAGAGAGCAAGAAGCTGAGAGAGAGAGAAAGAGAGGGAGAGAGAGAGAGAGAGAGAGAGAGAGAGAGAGAGAGAGAGAGAGAGAGAGAGAGAGAGAGAGAGAGAGAGAGAGAGAGAGAGAGAGAGAGAGAAAGAAAAAGAGAAAGAGATGGAAATAGAGATGGAGAGATAGATAGATAGATAGATAGATAGATAGATAGATAGATAGATAGATAGATAGATAGAGAGAGAGAGAGAGAGAGAGAGAGAGAGAGAGAGAGATGGAAATAGAGATGGAGAGAGAGAGAAGGAGAGAGAGAGAAAGAAAAAGAGAGAGAGACAGACAGACAGATAAAGAGAAAGAGATGGATATAGAGATGGAGAGATAGATAGATAGATAGATATATAGAAAGAGAGAGAAAGAGAAAGAAAAAGAGAGGGAGAGAGAAAAAGAAAGAGAAATAAAGAGATGGAAATAGAGATGGTGAGAGAGAGAGAAAGACAGAGAGAGAAAAAGAGAGATAGAGAAAGAAAGAGAGAGAGAGAGAGAGAGAGAGAAAGAGAGAGAGAGAGAGAGAGAGAGAGAGAGAGAGAGAGAGAGAGAGAGAGAGAGAGAGAGAGAGAGAGAGAGAGAGAGAGAGAGAGAGAGAGAGAGAGAGAGAGAGAGAGAAAAAGAGAAAGAGATGGAAATAGTGATGGAGAGATAGATAGATAGATAGATAGATAGATAGAAAGAGAGAGAAAGAAAGAGAGAGATAGATAGAAAGAGAGAGAAAGAGAGAGAGAGAGAGAGAGAAAGAGAGAGAGAGAGAGAGAGAGAGAGAGAGAGAGAGAGAGAGAGAGAGAGAGAGAGAGAGAGAGAGAGAGAGAGAGAGAGAGAGAGAGAGAGAGAGAGAGAGAGACACAGGGAGAGCAGCATCGGCTTTCGAGTTATCACTGCCAATAGCTCCTTTGTCCGGAAATGAATTGATGTGCAAGAAAATGGTAGGAACATTTTCCGATGTGAGGAGGAAGGAAAAGTGAAGTAAAAGCTGAATTAAATGACGGGAATCCACTAGTATATGTAAGATCTTTTCTTCTATTTTAAACTTTTATGTAGAGGTTTATTTATCTAACTCTTTTACGATTTTGCTCTCTCTAATGACCTGTCTATCGATCTATCCAAATCTATCTCTCTATCTCTCCCTCTCTACATATCTAAGGAAAACAACAAGAACGAGAGAAAACGAGATAGACAACGAAGAAAAAACAAATCGAAAACAAAACAAAACAAAACCGATAAATAAATAGAGATAATAGAGAGATAGAGAGCAACGTGAGAAGAAGAAAAAGAAGAACAAAAAAAATTAGGACAGTTTCCCCTCTGTGGCAGCGCGAGGCGGCGTGAATGGAGTGAATGGAGTTTCATTAGGATGCAGACCCTCGCCTTCGTTGCTATATTCTGTTAAGTGCTTCCGTTGCCCTTTCTTCCTCCCCCTCCTCCTCCTCCTCCTCCTCTTCATCCTCTTCCTCTTTCTCCTTCTCCTCCTTCCTCTTCCTCCTTCTCCTTCTCCTTCTCCCCCACCTCTTCCTCCTTCTCCTTCTCCTTCTCCCCCACCTCTTCCTCCTTCTCTTCCTCCCCCCCCTCCTCCTCCTCCTCCTCCTCCTCCTCTTCATCCTCTTCCCCTGTCTCCTTCTCCTCCTTCCTCTTCCTCCTTCTCCTCCTCCTCCTCCTTCTCCTTCTCCTCCTCCCTCTTCCTCCTCCTCCCTCTTCCTCTTCCTCCTTCTCCACATCTTCCTCCTTCTCCTTCTCCTCCTCCCTCTTCCTCCTTTTCCTTCTCCTCCACCTTTTCCTCCTTCTCCTCCTCATCCTCCTCCTCCTCTTTCTCCTTCTCCTTCTCCTCCTCCCTTTTCCTCCTCCTCTTCCTCCTTCTCCTTCTCCTCCTCCCTCTTCCTCTTCCTCCCTCTCCTTCTCCCTCTTCCTCCTCCTCCTTCTCTTTCTCCTCCTCCTTCACCTTAGTCTTCCTTTTTTCTTTTGTTCTATCTCTTCCTCCTACTCCTTCTCCTTCTCCTCCTCCTCTTCCTCTTTCTTCTTCTCCTACTCCTATTACTACTTCTTCTCCTCTTCTTCCTCCTCCTCTACATCTCCCTCCTTCTCCTTCTCTTCCTCCTCTTCTTCCTTTTCCTCCTTCTCCTCCTTCTCCACCACCCCCTCCTCCTCCTTCTCCCAACAACAAACACATAAAAAAATGAATATGGAGAAAGAGCGAAGAGGGAAAATAGGAATGATAATAATAATAATGATAAGAAAAAAAACAAAAAAACACACACACATGAATAAAAGGTAAAATCAAGAGAAACAAACGATATAGATTAAAAATGACCATCTATACAGAACCTAAGAACCAGGAAAGAGAACCGCGCACGCAAAAAAAAAAAAAAAAAAAAAAAAGTCTAGTTCACTCACTCTCTCTCTCTCTCTCTATCTATCTCCTTCCACACTCACTAAGACCCCCTGCCCTTCA
>NW_028234429.1:26208416-26210916 GCF_977035675.1 Penaeus japonicus | reverse complement strand
ATCAATAATGTTACTAATGATAACTATATAATCATAATAGGGATAGAAATTATAGTAATAATAACAATAATGCTTATAATAATAACAATAGAAATAATAACAAAAATAACAGTGATAATAACTATAATAATGATAACGATAGCAATAGTAACAATAATAATGACAATGACAGTAATGATTATGATAGTAATAATAATATCAGCAACCATCACCAATATCACTATAAAATTCACCTATCTGACGAATAAAAATCACAGGGAGATAACCTCCTCCTCCTTAAAGCCGCAATAATGGCTGGTCTGGTCTCACGGGGACGGAGATCCGAGAGATGAGGGAAAACAGAACTTCATAACGTCGATTGTTCCGTCAAAGATACTGAAACGTGGGTTCAAGGAGAGAAGTGGCGAGAGGGTGGGTAAAATTATTATCTTTATCTTTATTATTGCTGTTGTTGGTGGTGTTGCTGTGATTATCATTATCATTATTATTGTTGTTATCCTCATTGTTATTATCATTATCATTATCTTTATCATTACTGCTGTTGGTGTTATTATAATTTTTATCCTTAGTATTATCATTAGTATTATGAAAATAATTATCGTTATTATCAAAATAATTATTATCACCCTTGTCATTATAGTTATCAACATCAATACCATCATCTTAATCTTTTTTGTTATTATCATTATCATTACTATTGTTATTATCATCATTATCATTATCATCATTATCATTATCATCATTATCATAATTACTATCATTATCATCCTTATGATAACCACAATTGTTATCAATATCATTATAATTACTATTACTATTATGATTATCATTATTATCATTACCATTATCATCACCATTACATCATCATCATCATTATATCGTTAATGTTGTTATCAATCTTGTTACTGGTTGGAGTATGTTTATATAATACACTGTATGAAAATTCTTTGTCTCCTGATTTATTAGAGAAATGAGGACAGTTGTTTGTTTAGTAGCAATAACATCGATAAATGTTGCTTTAATGCTGAATCTATCAAATGATCCATATGTATATAGGATTCCATTAAAGTAATGCTTCATCCTTTTGATTGTAGGTTGGTATTATATGCAAACATAGTAATAATGAAAATGGCGTTTCATTTGATGTTTTTATTTTTTTCTTTCTCTGATGTTTTATAAAAAAAACAAACAAAAAAAAAAACGTTACTTCTTTTCCTTTTTTATATCCATTCTCACTTTCTCTGTTTCTCAGTTCTCCCTTTATCACCTGTGCTTTTTCCTTCTTTTATCACTTATTTTCCCCCTTCTCCTTACTAATCCTGTTTTTTTCTCTCTCTTTTTTTGTATTCTTCTTTCCTTCCCTTCCCATCTTCATTCACCCCTCTCTTTCTTCCTCAACCCTTCCCTCTACCCCACTTCCCAATATCCCCCCTTCCCTCCCCTCTCTCTCCCTTATTTCCCCAATCAATTCCCCCTCTATCTCCCCCACCCCTTTACCCTTTCCCAACCTACCCCCCTATAATCCCCTTCCCCTCTATGTCACACCTACGTCCCCTCCCTGTCCCACTCCCAACCTCTCCCCTCTTAACCCACCCATCCCCTCCCTCATCCCCCCCCTTTCCCTTCCCTCCTTTCCTACCCCCATACCCATCCCCCACCCCCTCTCTCTCTCCCCTCCCTCTCCCTTTCCCACCCCTCAACCTCTCCCCTTCATCCCCTCTCTCCCCCCTCCTCTCCTACCCCCTCTCTCCCCCCTCCCTTTCCCCAAACCTCTCCCCCTCATCCCCTCCCTCTCCCCCTCATCCCTCTCCCTTTCCCACCTCCAACCTCTCCCCCTCATCCCTCTCCCTTTCCCACCTCCAACCTCTCCCCCTCATCCCCTCCCTCTCCCCCTCATCCCTCTCCCTTTCCCACCTCCAACCTCTCCCCCTCATCCCTCTCCCTTTCCCACCTCCAACCTCTCCCCCTCATCCCCTCCCTCTCCCCCTCATCCCTCTCCCTTTCCCACCTCCAACCTCTCCCCCTCATCCCCTCCCTCTCCCCCTCATCCCTCATCCCCTCCCTCTCCCCCTCATCCCTCTCCCTTTCCCACCTCCACCCTCTCCCCCTCATCCCCTCCCTCTCCCCCTCATCCCTCTCCCTTTCCCACCTCCAACCTCTCCCCCTCATCCCCTCCCTCTCCCCCTCATCCCTCTCCCTTTCCCACCTCCAACCTCTCCCCCTCATCCCTCTCCCTTTCCCACCTCCAACCTCTCCCCCTCATCCCCTCCCTCTCCCCCTCATCCCTCTCCCTTTCCCACCTCCAACCTCTCCCCCTCATCCCCTCCCTCTCCCCCTCATCCCTCTCCCTTTCCCACCTCCAACCTCTCCCCCTCACCCCCTCCCTCTCCCCCTCATCCCTCTCCCTTTCCCATCTCCAACCTCTCCCCCTCATCCCCTCCCTCTCCCCCTCATCCCTCTCCCTTTCCCACCTCCAACCTCTCCCCCTCATCCCCTCCCT
>NW_028234429.1:26188416-26193416 GCF_977035675.1 Penaeus japonicus | reverse complement strand
GCTATGTAGGTAGGCAGGTGAGGGGAAATCGTGCGGTTGGGTAGGTATTGAAGGGAATGAGTAAAAGTAATGAGGGAATAGGTAGCGACGAAGCAAGAGGTAGATAGGTTGTGTAGGTGGATAAATGATGTGTAAGTAAGCGAAGTGGAGGACGTGTGGATAGGTCAGTGAAGGAGGGTGTAGGGAGGTGGGTAGGTGAGTTCGGAGGAATAAGAAAATGAGAGGAAGATGTAGGTTGAATGCGTGGTTGTGTGTGAGGGGGTAGTGGGGGTCAGTAAGGGAGGTGAGACAGGCAGACTAAGTGTAGGATAGGGGTAGGGGGTAGGGTAGTAGGGGTGGTAGGATACGAGGTAAAGACTTTAAGTTTTTTTTTTTTTTTATCTTGTTGAAGATTTTGCTTTGTTTATTTGTTTGCTTATATCCTTCATCGCTAGTATCTTTCTTGCGATATGATCATTTTTGTTTTCAATATTACTTACATTCAAAACCATCATCTGAGTGTTCACAATGGTTATTATCATAAAAGTAATGATCTGTCTCTGGTGTATTTAAATGTTGCAATAACGGGATGCTTAACCTAAAGGATATCATAACATGCATCCTTTTAATTGCATAATTTAAGATTTAAGAGAATATATTTCACCAGTTCACTACGTAATAATCATATCTGCAAAACCATAACGTCAAGATTTCAACCTAAGACATCATTCCAGCTAAAAAAAATAAACAAACAAAAAATGATTCAGCACCCACAAACTCAATAGTTGATATACTACAGACTATATTCATGCTATTACCTTAATTTGTAATATAATGTTATCAACAATGTCATGACCCTACATCAATGTATCAAAGCTTGCCCGCAGTTAGCTAGGGTGGTCAATGAAGAACTAAACTAAACTAAACTAAACTAAAGAGAGAAAAACTTTTCTGCTTTGAAGTGCAATGTAAGAAGGGGTCATAGATTTAGATACTCACCGTCATCATCATTATCATCATCGTTATTGTTATAATTATCATTATCGTTTTTATTATCAATGTCATTATCATTATTATTGTCATTATCGTCATTATCATCAATACTATTATGGTTTTATTATCATTGTTTTTCCTTATTTCCATAGTTTTTGTTTTTGTCATTATTGATATTCTTAACATTATTAATATCATTATCGATATTGTTATCATTATCATTGTTAATATTTTTGCTATGATCATCCTCATTGTTATTGTTGTTATCATTACTAGTATTATAATGATTATAATTATAATTATCATTATCATTATCATTACCATTGTCATATTCATCATTGTTGCTGTTGTTGATTTTGGAATGAGAAAGAGAGAGAAAGAGAGAGAGAGAGAGAGAGAGAGAGAGAGAGAGAGAGAGAGAGAGAGAGAGAGAGAGAGAGAGAGAGAGAGAGAGAGAGAGAGAGAGAGAGAGAGAGAGAGAGAGAGAGAGAGAGAGAGAGAGAGAGAGAGAGAGAGAAAGAGAAAGAGAGAGGAAATCTAAGAGACATTCTTATTTACACACCCCAACATTTCTTAAAAAGAACCCAGAGAACTGAAAGAAACCTAACCAAGAAAAAAAAAAAAAAAAAAAAAACACACAGAAAAAACAGAAGGAGAAGAAACAGAAGAGAACCAACAATGAAGTAATTGTGTTGACACTTGCTCACACGATTAAAGTTTCCAAAGAGCATATTTGGGTTAAAGTTTTCCTCTCTAATTTCTTTCTAATTTCCAGCCAAAGTTTTCCGACGTGCGTAATTGGTATCGTCATAGTGTTGCTTTTTTTTCTTTTTTTTGTCTTTGTCTTAATTGAATGTTTGTTCTCATCAACCAAGGTTATTATCACTCTCATAACAATGTGAAATATAAAAGAAACATTTACATATTTTTCGATCTTCTTCACTTTATATTTTAACTAACTATTTCTAACTATATGATCTCAGATATTTTGTCCCTTTTACATTTAAACATATATCTATTTTGCGTTATCCTTATCTTAATTTATTCACTATACACTTTGATGCACTCATCTTCCTATATTAATTCTTTCCTTTAGTTTATATATCTTTTCTCTCCGTTTTTTAAAGTTATATCGTCTTTTACGGTCATGTATCTTAACATCACACATCTTTTTTTTTACGTTTAATACATCCTAATTCTAACTTTAAACACCATGTTTCTTATGCATGTACATCTTTATCTTACATTTTCTTATATCTCTTTTTCGTCTTACACCCTCTTTATTTTAGTCTTTCCTTGTTGTTATGCGTTATTTCACATTCTTCTCTAGGCCGCTATAGCCTCATTTGTCTTCCTGGGCTGTAACTCCGGGGATTCCCCTCACCAGCCGAGAAAGTGCTGATCGCGCGCGCCCATAGTCAGGTAGGCCTATTTCACTTCTGTGGTATTTTTCTTTGTCCCTTATTTTTGTCTTTTTTTTTTAGGGGTGGGGGGGTTGCCTCTTTCTCACTATTGTATATGTATTTTTGTGTGTCTTCTTTTTTTTCCTATGTCTTTCAGGCATTCACTTGCTCTCTCTCTTTATTTCTTTCTCTCTCTCTCTCTCTCTCTCTCTCTCTCTCTCTCTCTTTTTTCTCTCTCTCTTTCTCTCCTTCTCTCTCTCTCTCTCTCTCTCTCTCTCTCTCTCTCTCTCTCTCTCTCTCTCTCTCTCTCTCTCTCTCTCTCTCTCTCTCTCTCTCTCTCCCGTTTCCTTCTTCTTCTCTATCTCTCTCCATTTCTTCCTTCCTCCCTCTTTCTTTCACTCTCTCTTTCTCTCCTTCCCTCTCTAGTTAACCCTTTCTCTTCCTCAACAACAAAACAACAACTACAAAAACAAAAAAAGAAAACAATACAGAAGGAGGAGAGATGAGAAAGAAAAGATGAAAGGTGTGTGTGTATATGTGTGTGTGTGAGTGTGCGTGTGTGTGTGTGTGTGTGTTTATGTGTGTGTGCGTGTGTGTATGTGAGCGTTTGTGTATATGTATGTCTGCGTGTGTGGAGAGGGACGAAGCTCAGAGGTTAATGAATGAGGTAGTGAAACATCAGAGGAAGAATCTGGTGACGAGACGAAAGCATCTTCTTGTCCGAGAGAAACAGGAAAGAAGAGGAAGAGGAAACGGGGGGAGAGGGATGGATAAGAAGAGAAGGGGAACGGGATAGAGAGAAGAAAGGGAGGATAGGATGGGGGAAGTGGGAGAGGGAGATGAGGTGGAGAAAGGGAGGAGGGAGAGGAGAGGGGAAGAGCGGCGGAAGAGGAGAGGGGAAAGGGGAAGCAGAAGAAGAAGAAGAGGTGAAAGAAGAAGCAGATAAAATAAAGGGGAAAGGATAGAAAGAAGCCCAGTAAAATAAGGAGAATGAAGAGTAGTCGAAGGAGGTCCACGGGGAGGATAGATGAAGGATGAGAGGAAGAGAGAGAGAGAGAGAGAGAGAGAGAGAGAGAGAGAGAGAGAGAGAGAGAGAGAGAGAGAGAGAGAGAGAGAGAGAGAGAGAGAGAGAGAGAGAGAGAGAGAGAGAGAGGAGAGAGAGAGAGAAGAGAGAGAGAGAGAGAAAGAGAGAGAGAGAGAGAGAGAGAGAGAGAGAGAGAGAGAGGGGGGGGGGGGATAGAACGAAGGGGAAAAGGAAAGCATGATGAGAGGGGATAATAGGATGATAATAATGGTCCCCTACCAAGACCTGCTTATGAAAAAGATTATATGCAAAGGAAATAAAAAAATATAAATAGGGAGCATAATGAAGAGAGGAAACTAAAAAACAAAACAATGAATTGGAGAGAGACGCAAAAAAAGGAAGAAATATATATTTTACCTACACACACACCCACACACACACACACACACACACACACACACACATACACACGTCTCTCTCTCTCTTTCTCTCTCTCTCTCTCTCTCTCTCTCTCTCTCTCTCTCTCTCTCTCTCTCTCTCTCTCTCTCTCTCTCTCTCTCTCTCTCTCTCTATATATATATATATATATATATATATATATATATATATATATATATATATATATATATATATGCATATGTACATATATGTACAAGGAGAAGTAGAAGAAGAAGGAGGAGGAGAAGAAGAAGAAGGTGAAGAGAAAAAAAATGACGACGGATAATATATAGTCAAGAGAACAAAAAGTAAAGAAGAAGCTCAAGAAAAAAAAAAAAAGCAAATTGGAAAGACGAGGAGAAGTCGACGGGGGAAAGGAGGAAGGGAGATAGGAAGGAGGCGGGGGAAAGGAGATGGGAAGGGAAAGGAGGAAAGTAGATAGGAAGGAGGCAAGGGGAAGGAGAAGGAAACGAAAAGAGCAAGTGTTAGTGACAAAAGCCCTTAACCTCCACAAAGGGAACCCAAACCCCATACAGGGTGACATAAGACGGAAACACCCCTAAATAAACATGAAGGAGATACATACACTATATTCTGACTTGCGCTTGCTCCTATTCTCACCTCCCCCTCCACGCCCATAACGAATCTTCGTCACTTTATCACCATTTAAGAGACTTTTATGGGCGGCCGAGGGAAGTACTTCTTTTCGTGGGCACGGCAGAGAGTTAACGGCGATGTAAGTCGTACTTGTTTTATGTTGTTTTCGTCACTGTAAAAAATGGATATGACGTAGCATTTCACGCAAGAAAAAAAATAAAAATAAAAATAAATAACGAATGTATCCTGTTAAGCTAGTGATTGATTTGAACACGTGTATTACATTGAATTAGCATTGCAAAATGTTTCGTATTTTTTTCTCCGAATCTGTAGGAATTAAAAAAAGAAAAAAAAAGCTATGATTTTTTCACACCTCAATTCACTAGAGTTTTAGCTATAATAACCTGTGATTAGAAACGTTTATCTGTTGAATCATAGAAGTGTTAAACATGAAGGGAACATGAAAGGAATGCCAAAACACGAAAGCATTGTTAAACACGATAGAAATGTTAATCACATGGAAGACGTGTTAAGCATAAAAGAATAGTTAAAATCACAAAAAATGC
>NW_028234429.1:26163416-26165916 GCF_977035675.1 Penaeus japonicus | reverse complement strand
GGTCTACAGTAGATCTATAATGAAATCTATTGATGAGTCAACTATGATATTCATAATGTATCTAATGATCACAAAGAAATTTCTACTTTAGGAAAATACATTGCTTTTCATTTTATATGAAACATGAAATAACTGGTAAATCGTGAATTACCTATTTTTATTTTTGTATTTGCATATGATATCCCAATGATCTGCTTTTCAAAACTTAACAAATTCTTATCATAAAAAAAATAATAAATAACCGATACCCATTCCTTAATAAAATAAAAAAAAGACATTCATAAAAACCCTACCATTCATTCACTCCCTCACTCATTCATTAAAAACAAATAAACCACATCCACAGTTACCACGACATATACATATTTTTTTCGTCCTCTGCGCCACAAGACTGCTGAGTCAAGTCTCGCAACGCTATTCAACTCCCAACTCCTGTTCGAGTCTTTCCACTCGACTTTTGCGTCTCCTCTCCTCCCCCCTCCCCCCCACTCCCTCATTTTTTTTCTTTCTTCTTTTTTTTTATCGCACATTTCCTTTTAAAGCAGAACGACCAGGTCTTTTTTTTCTCTCTCTCTCTAGTTCTTCTGGTATCCTGGGTTGCTCTGAGGTCGGTGTGGCTGGCTTTCATATCGGAGGGAGGAACGGTGTGTTATTCCGGGTTTCATGGCTGGTTTAAAAAGTGGCTTGGGATGCACACTAGGACGCATATGCATACATATAGGTATATGTGTAAACACACAGATACATGATCACGCACACACACGCATACACACACACACACACACACACACACACACACACTATCGTGGACGGAGATAAATATCTTTTAGTATCTATAGTCATATATATATGAATAAATGAGGCTATAACTCAGTACGGGAATAAATGTACGAAGATAAAGAGAATGAGAAGGAGAGAGAGAGAGAGAGAGAGAGAGAGAGAGAGAGAGAGAGAGAGAGAGAGAGAGAGAGAGAGAGAGAGAGAGAGAGAGAGAGAGAGCGAAAGAGAAATAAAAATAGAGAGAAAAAAAATAAAAAGAGGAAGAGAGATCAAAAGATGGACATCAAAATCAGACAGACAACACCCCCACCAAAAACAAACACGAAAAAACAAAAACAAAACAAGACCAAACAATTCCCAAACGCCATCAGAAAACGCATTTTGTGACCGCCTCCTTGCGTGTTGCCAGTGAACGTAACGAAGTATTTCTTAGCTAGGGGGAGGGGGAAGAAGGGGAGGGGGAGGAGGAAGAAGGGGAGGGGGAGGAGGAAGAAGGGGAGGGAGATAAGAGGGGGAGGGGGAGGGGAGGGTGAGGGGGAAGAAGGGGAGGGAGATAAGAGGGGGAGGGGGAGGAGAAAGAGGGGGAGGGGGATGGGGAGGGGGAAGAGGGGAGGGAGGAAAGATGGGGAGAGGGAAGAAATGGGGAGGGGGAGGGGGAGGGGGAGGGGAGGGGGAATTGGGAAGAGGGGGAAGGGGAAGAAGGAAGAGGGGGAGGGAGGAAAGATGGGGAGGGGGAGGGGGAGGGGAAGGGGGAGGGGGGGAAGATGGGGAGAGGGAGGAAAAGGGGAGGGTTGTAAGGGGAGGGGAAGGAGAGGGATATAAGAGAGGGGGAAGGGGGAGGAGAAGTGGATGGAGAAGTGAGGAGGGGTGGAAGGGGGAAGGAGGAGGGGTAGGGGAAGGAGGAGGGGTAGGGGAAGGAGGAGGGGTAGGGGAAGGAGGAGGGGGGGTAGGGGAAGGGTGAAGGACCTCCGCTTTACACGCTCCCTGCACGCTCGAACAACGTAACGTCTCCTCTTTCACGCTTACGAGACCACTCTAAAAGCATCCACAAGGATCGACTCACTCCTGGGTTAGACAAGGAGGGAGGGAAGGAGGAGGGAAGGGATAAGGAAGGAGGAGGGAAGGGATAAGGAAGGAGGAGGGAAGAAGGAAAGAAGAGAAAGTAGGGAGGACGGGAAAAAGATGGTGGGTAGATGGAGAAGAGAGGGAAGGGAGGGAAAGGAGAAGGATGAGGGAGGGGAGGAGGATAGAAAGGGGAAGGAAGAGGGAGGAGGGGACGGAGGAGGGAGGAAGAGCAGGGAAGGAAGGAGAAGGTAAAGGCGAAGGAGGATGGAAGGGAGGGAAATGGGAAGGGGGATATAGAGGGAAGGGAGAAGCAGGAGAGAGGGATGGAGGGGAAGGGGATGGAGGAGGGAGGAGGGGACTGATGAGGGGACGGAGGAGGGAGAAAAGGGAAGGGAGAGAGAAGGAGGCGGTGAGGGAAGGAAGGAAAGAAAAATAGAAATAGGAAGAGAGAGAAGGAGGGAGAGAGGGAAGGAAAGAGAGAGGAAGGAAAGAGAGAGGAAGGGATAGAGGGAGGAAAGGAGAGATAGAGATAGAGATAGAGATAGATAGAAAGAAAGAGAGGTTGAGGGAAGGAAAGAGGGAGGGAAGGAGGGAGGGAGGGAAGGAAAGAGAGAGGAAGGAAAGAGAGAGGAAGGGATAGAGGGAGGAAAGGAGA
>NW_028234429.1:26148416-26158416 GCF_977035675.1 Penaeus japonicus | reverse complement strand
CGAAAAAGAAAAGAAAAGAAAGGAAAGGAAAAGGAAAGAAAAGAGAGGAAAAAAGTAAAATAATTATGATAAAATAAGTAGAGAAAATAAAATGAAAGAATAGAAAAGGAAAAACAATAAAAAAGAACAGAAAAAATAAAATAAAATAAAACAAAACGAAAAGAAAGCGAAAGAAGACTAAGAAAAATAAAGAATAAGAAAGATAAGAAAAAATAAGGTAAAAGAAAAGAAAGGAAAAATAGGATAACATAGAATAAAAGAGAGAAAAAAAAAAGAAACGAAAAGAGAACGAAAAAAAAAAAAGAAAGCGAAAAGAAAAGGAAACGAATAGAAAAGTAAAGAAGAAAGAAAGAAAGAAAGGGAAATGAAACAAAAATAAAGCAAAAGAAAAAAGAAAGAAAGAAAAGGCATCTTCGACCTACTCTGGTCTTTATTGAGATCCCCTTCGCTCCCTCGTGATGGCGGCGTGTTTGGCTTCTGGTCAGATCAAATACTCCTGCTGGGCTCCTTCTCGCCTCCTTATTTCCTCCTTCTCGCCTCCTTCTTTCCTCCATCTTGCTTCCTTCTCGCCTCCTTCTTTCCTCCTTCTTGCTTCCTTATTTCCTCCTTCTCGCCTTCTTCTTTCCTCCTTCTCGCCTCCTTATTTCATCCTTCTCGCCTCCTTTCCTCCTTCTCGCCTCCTTATTTCCTCCTTCTCTCCTTCTGCTTTCCTCCTTCTAGGTTCTTTCTCGCCTCCTTCTTTCCTCCTTCTTGCTTCCTTCTTTCCTCCTCTCGCCTCCTTCTTTCCTCCTTCTCGCCTCCTTCTTTCCTCCTTCTCGCCTCCTTCTTTCCTCCTTCTCGCCTCCTTCTTTCCTCCTTCTCGCCTCCTTCTTTCCTCCTTCTCGCCTCCTTCTTTCCTCCTTCTCGCCTCCTTATTTCCTCCTTCTCGCCTCCTTATTTCCTCCTTCTTGCTTCCTTCTTTCCTCCTTCTCGCCTCCTTATTTCATCCTTCTCGCCTCCTTATTTCTTTCTTCTCGCCTCTTTCTAGTCTCTTTCTCCTTTTCTTCTCACTTCATTCTCCCCTCTCTGTAGCTTTCTGTCACCCCCTTCGTTCTTACTGTTCGCCTCTTTCTGGCCCTCTTTCGTCTCCTCTTCCTGCCTCTTGGCCTTCCCTCGCCTCCTCTTCTTCCTTCTGGCCTTCTCTCGCCTTCCCCCTTCTAGCCTTCTCTCTTCTCCTCTTGGCCTTCCCTCTCCTCCTTGTTGCCTTCTTCTGGCCTTCTGTCGCCTCCTCTTCCCTCCCGTTGGCCTACCCTCGCCTCCTTGTCGCTTCCTTCTGGCTTTCTCTCGCCTCCTCCCACCCCCATTCTGGCCTTCTCTCGCCTCCTCTTCCCTCCCCCCTTCTGGCCCTCTCTTCCCCTCTTCTGGCCTTCTCTCCCCTCCTCCCCCCCCTCTTTCTAGCCTTCTCTCCCCTCCTCCTCCCCCCCCCTCTTTCTAGCCTTCTCTCCCCTCCTCCCCCCCCATCCTTTCTAGCCTTCTCACGCCTCCATTTCCGCCCCTTCTGAGCTTCTCTCGCATCCTCTTCCCCCTTTTCCGATCTTGTCTCGCCTCCTCTTCTGATCTATTCTCCCCCTCTTGCCTTATTCTCTCACCTCATACCTCATTCTCGCCTCCCTCCATCACTCATGTGGCTGGTTGATGGCTCACACATGTCGATGCATATGGGGTGCGTGTAAAGAGGGAAGGAAGGTTATGGCACACGCATAATGATACATACATGCACGCATACGTTTAAAGACTCACACACACACACACATACACATACACACACACACACACATACACATACACACACACACACACATACACACACATACACACACACACACATACACACACACAAAACACACACACACACACACACACATACACACACACGCACACGCCGGTGCACATAATAAAGTTTTGTTCATTAGTTTGAAAAGTAACGCAAATGAGATGTCTTTGATGTTGGCTGATCAAGTAAATTCCTGTACATCTTGCAACTTTCAGTGTGATAAAGAGTGAGATGAGAGAGAAAGTGACAGACGAGACAGAGAGAAGAGATAGACAGAGATATAGATAAATAGAGAGAGAGAGAGAGAGGAGAGAGAGAGAGAGAGAGAGAGAGAGAGAGAGAGAGAGAGAGAGAGAGAGAGAGAGAGAGAGAGAGAGAGAGAGAGAGAGAGAGAGAGAGAGAGAGAGAGAGAGAGAGAGAGAGAGAGAGAGAGAAAGAAAGAAAGAAAGAGAAAGTGAGAGAGAGAGAAAATAACACGTAAAGACCATACCTACCTACCCACAAATAACGACAACAACTAAATAACACCAGAGAGTGAGGGCAGGGAACATATAGGAGACATTAATAACAGTAGTAGCCTCAAGGAGTGTGATCGCTCCCCTTTTCCCTTCCCCTTTACCCCTTCCCCCCTTCCCCCCTTCCCCTCCCATGCTAAGCCCCTGGACAAACTGAGAGTGAGAGGAATAGCACCTTCTTCCCCTCACTCGCTAGTAGTCTGCTCTGTCGTTCTCTCTTTCTTCGTTACTAATAAGGGGAGTTTTTGTCCTTCAGTGCAATGTGTGTGTGTGTGGGAATGCGTACTTTGAATACAAAAGGATACGAATGGATAATTACATTGTTCACATCATATCTCTTTGAATAGGAGAGGCCATAATAAGGATAGCAACAAATGCAAAAGCAATTAAAAACAGAATAAAACGATATAAAGGAATAAGGAATAACAACAGCAAAGCAGACAAAGAAAATATAATGATAACACTAAGAGAGCAATGACAACGAAGACGATAAAAAGAAAAAAACAAATAAGAACGCCACTAAAAAAACAAGAGAAAAACAGTAACGGCGCTAAACAACAACAGGAAAACACTATAAAGTAATACTAGAAGACTGCCGTTGCATAACACGCCATGGGATGGGGCAATATTATGTGAATATTAAGCAAGAGCAAGAAATGATGCCATCCTATCCCCCTCCCCCTCCAGCCCTCCCCACCTCTTACTCATGCCTTTCCAGCCGCCCTCACCCCCACCCCCAATGCCAGTCCCCGCCCCCTCGTTATCCCTTCATTCCGTTCCTTAATTCTCTCATTCTGTCTCTGTTTATCTCTATAGTCTCTCTGTCTCTTTTCTTTCTATATATTTTTTCTATTCTCATTTATTTTTTCTTTCTTATGCTTCCATTCTCTCTTTTCATTTCTCTTCTCTCTATTCTGACATACTTTCCTTTTCCTTCTTTCTCTTTCGTTCTTCCTTCTGTCTCTCTCTCTCAATCTTTCTCTCCCTTCCTCTCTCTTTATCTCTCTCTTTCTCTCTCTCTATCTATCTGTCTTTCTCACTCTCAGTCTATCTCTCTTACTCTCTTTTTAACACTATCTTTCTCTCTCTCTCCCTGTCTCTTTTCTATTTCTCTTTATCCCTACCTCCCATTCCTCTCTCTCTCTCTCTCTCTCTCTCTCTCTCTCTCTCTCTCTCTCTCTCTCTCTCTCTCTCTCTCTCTCTCTCTCTCTCTCTCTCTCTCTCTCTCTCTACCTCCCTCACCTGCTGTTCTGGAGGCTGGGGAATCTCCATCACTAACGAGGTATTCATGCAAATATATTTCAGGGGCCGTTTTGATGGGTTGATCTGAATCTTTCATAGGTGGGGAAGAGGAGCAGGGGGGGGGGGGGCATAAGGCAGCATAAGGGGAGGCGGGGGGAAAAGATGATGAGGATGAGGCAATAGTGAGGGGGGGAGGAGGAGTAGGAGGAGGAGGAGGAGGGGAGAGGGCAGAGGAAGAGGAGGAGGAGGAGGAGGAGGGGAGGGGGCTGGTGGTGGTGGAAGAGTAAGATTAGTAGTAGCTATAAGAGGGGGAGGGGGGGAAGGTGGAGGATGAGAATGAGGAATGGGGGGAAGAAGAAGAGTAAGAGGAGGAGGAGGTAGAGGAGGAGGAAGAAATGGAGAAGGAATAGGAGTGGGATTAGCAGTTGCAGTTGGCGGAGGATAAAGATGAAGAGCAGGGGGAAGAGGAAGAGGAGGAGGAGGAGGAGGAGGAAGTGGAGGATAGGGAGGAAGAGGCTGGATGCAGTGGAAAAGCGGAGAGAAGTGGAGGAGGATGAACAGGAGGAGTAAGAGTTGGTGGAGGCTGAGCTGGAGTAGGAGTGGGAAGAGTAGGTAAGAAGAGGGAATAAGAGGAGGAAGATGAGGAGGAGAAGAAGGGAAATGAATGTTGAATAACTAGAGAAAGAGAAATGAAGAATACCAGAATGACAAGGAAGACGAGGAGGAAGAAACGAAGGCAAAGGGAGAAGGGGATGAAATAGAGCGTAAGAGTAAGCGAGGATTGCACGGGTAGTTAGATGGATGACGTCAGAGAGATGGGTTGATGTTTATTTGTTTTTTGCCGGATGAGAAATTTTGTTCGCTTCCTTTATTTACCATTACTCACACACACATCTATACATACAAAACGCACATACACACATAATACAAACACACACGCACAAACGTACGATCACATACCCCACAAATAAACACGCACAAACACACAACACAACAAACAAAAATAGCACACACACGCACACACACACACACACATACGCACACACACATACACACACATCCCTCCCACACAAACACAACACACACAAAATACAAACACCTACAAACGTCCCCCTCACAACCCCCGCCCCTACACACACATACAAACACACACACACACACACACAAACATCTCCAATGGTATTCCTTCATCTTCCCAAATCCTTCCATTCCATTCATCAGCTTAATATCCTTCTTCTCCCAACTCATAACTCTCGCCTGTTCCCTCCCCTTTTATGGCTACGCTTCGCGAGACACGCATCACTTGAGCAAACACTCCTCCACTCGGCTCTCCTTTTCTTGTGAGCTCTCTCTCTCTCGCTGTGTCGCGATGTCTGTCTGTCTGTCTGATTGTGTAGTGGGTCTGTCTGTTTGTTTGTGTCTATCTTTGTCTCTGCCTGTTTGTTTGTGTCTATCTTTGTCTCTGCCTGTTTGTTTGTGTCTACCTTAGTCTGTCTGTTTGTTTGTATCTACCTTAGTCTGTCTGTATGTATGTCTCTTTCTTTCTCTCTCACTCTCTCTCACCCTCTCACTGTCCCTGCCTATCTATCTCTATCTTTCTGTCCGTTTATCTGTCTCCCTCCCTCTTTTTTCATCTTACTTTTAGATGATGATGATCATTAATATCATAATTATTGCTACCACTATTGTCATCAATGCCATCATTAACATCATCCTAATCATTATCATTATTATATTCAATATCATTACTATCCTTATATTTATCATCATTCTCTTTATTTATTTTTTCTTTTGTGGAGATTATTTACTCTTTCATCGTTTTGTTATTATCTATCTTTAAGGATTTATATCATAATCATCTTATTTCCTCCCCCCCATCCCCCCTCTCAACTTCCATCGGACCTTCCACTTCCGCTCGGATTGCCAGCTCTCTGACGGAACAGGGCGTGATCAAGCTGACATATTAATCATGAGAGGAGATAAACAGCGAAAGTGATTAAAAGTTGCATCCTTGCTATACGTGTTTGTAAGGATTTTTTTTTTTTTTTTTTTTTTTACGCGAAATACGTTAGGACAAGACTTAAGGTGTTTGTTGATTCAGCAATGGTTTTACCTGCGCCAACACTCAACATAGAACATAAAAAGTAGATTTGATGATTGGGCAGAAATTGATACCCATAGTATAGATGGTCAAACAACAGCAACAACAACAAAATAACAAAGAAGCAGTTATCTGATGCCTCTATAGAAATGACTCCTTCTAGGCGTCTTTGAGCACACTTTGAGAAAAAGACACAAAACCTCTTTCCTACAATAGCAAATATCATTCGGTTTCATAGTCGTTAAGAATGGAATCTTACAGCAAAACAGAGGGAGCCCTGGAATAATGTATGTGTAAGGTACAAGAACCAGGGGATTCTTGCACACTTTACAAACGTAAGAGCAACAGAGGTTCTAGATGAAAGTATATTTTTCTGAAAATGATAAAGCGACGATTAATATTTTTTGATTAACTAGGGAAACCGATACAAATGAAACTACTTGTCTAATGAAAGCCTATGCATGCTTGACATTAAAATCAACGGAAGGATGACACAGAAAGTACACACGAGGAACAAACAATTCTTCCAAAAGGTCGTTGAAGGCATGACAGCTCTCAGATACGCCATCTTTTTATCACTCTATAAATTTTGTTCAAACTATTCAAAAATGGGGACATGAACCACAAGCGAGTTCATGTGACATGCCGCTCTGCAGATATTGCTATGGTGCACACGAAGGGAATATGCTAAGCGTGGCCTTGAGCATAATGTAAAATTCTCATTACGTTCATACTTCCCCAAAGGCAGAAAAAAACAGCAGAAAAAGCAAGCAGTTCTTCCCCTCTCAGAACTCAGCCTCACCTCCATGCCTTAATGATGAGGCTAATTCCCCACGACTTCAGGGAGGAAATATGGCTACACAAAATACCTTTCTGCATTTTGGCCCTTTAACTCCAGCGAAGGCGCCATCCGCAGTGCCAGCTCCTGTTGCAGCCTCAGAAATAGCAACAGTTTTAGTAGCAGCTCCAGCTCTACATTCACCGCGACAAGGCTCAACAGGGGGAAATGAAAACTTAGACTTATTGCAAATGTTGATACAAAATTGGATCTGATCCAATTTTGCAACATCACGCAACACCTTCATTACGATGGACATGCAACCTTTAGTAAAACTTAGAAATAACTAGCTGACAGCTGATTGCCAACGGTGATTTTGATTATATCATATAGAACTTATATAAAAAAAATGTCTTGTTTTATGTGATTAGTGAAGTTTTTCTTCTGGCTAGATAAGTTATCTATGTAAGGTGAACACGTTAGTCAGCCCTTCAGCTGTATAGTTAATTTTTACCTTCTTAAATCAATAGAATTCAGACGTTTCTCCTTGGCTTTTTGCAGGACATTCAAATCATTCACTCAACCAATCTCTCTCTCTCTCTCTCTCTCTCTCTCTCTCTCTCTCTCTCTCATACTCACTCTTTCTCTCTCACTCTTACTCCCTCTCTTTCTCTCTCTCACTCTTACTCACTCTCTCTATATCTCTCTACGAGCGTGTGTGTATTTGTGTAATACTTGCCTTTCCCAATTTCGCATCATTTTTTCACTCTCCTTTTCCATCTGTTTACACAACTTGATTTCATTCCCCTTTATCTTTCCCCTCTCCCAATCTTCCCTCCTATCCAATCTACATTTATCTCCCATATTTTCCTGCCTTCCTACCACCCAGCCTTATCCCCCCTCAAATACATACACCCTTGGAAAAATCTGCCTCGGTTACTACCATATTTCCGATAGGTGGTCCGCCTCTCTTCTCTCCCTTCCCCTTTCCTCTCCCCTCATTCTCTTCCTTGCTCGCCCTCTTCCTCTTCCCTTTTCCCTCTTCTTCTTCCTCTTTCCCCTTCCCTCCCTTTCTCCCGCTACCCCTTCCCCTTCCTCTTGCCCCCTATCCCCTTTTCTCTTCTCATCTATCTGATATCATCCCCAACCTCCTTCCTCTTTCCCCATCTACCCTTCCCCCTTCCCCCTTCCCACCACTTCTCCCCCCTTCCTTACTTGAGAGACTCCTCCCCACCCTGCCTACGAGCCCCCTCCCCCCTCTCCCCTCCCGCCAGGTAACGAAAGAGAGCGAGATAAATAGAGCCACGTGTTGCCATACCCGGATATGCGGTTGGGATTGAAATTTGATGTGGTTTCGTTTCCCATTACATGTTGTGATGGCGGCCATTACCACACCTTCCATATACCCCCCCCCCCACACACACACACACCTTCCCCCATCTCTCTTTCTCTCTCTCTCTCTCTCTCTCTCTCTCTCTCTCTCTCTCTCTCTCTCTCTCTCTCTCTCTCTCTCTCTCTCTCTCTTTCTCTCTCTTCATGCACCCTCCCTCCCTTACTTATCCCTTCCTCTATCTATCCTTACCTTCCATCCCTCCTTCTCTCTCTTCCTTCTCTCCTTTCCTCTTTTTCTCTTTCCTTTCCCACCTTCCATCACTACTTTCTCCTCTCTCTTTTGCTTTCCTCCCCACCTGTTCTCCTTCCCTACGTCCCTCCCATCCATCCACCCATTTTCTTTCTTTTCTTGCTTCTCTCACTCTCTCCTTATCATTTTCCTTTCCTATCCTCCTTCTCTCCTTCCCATTTTTCATCCCTCTCACCTCCCCCTACCTCGTCCCTCCCCTCCATCCTTCCTCCTTCTCCTTTCCTCCCTCTCACCTCCTCTACCCCCTCCCTCCCC
Source organism: Penaeus japonicus (assembly GCF_977035675.1). Lineage (NCBI taxonomy): Eukaryota > Metazoa > Arthropoda > Malacostraca > Decapoda > Penaeidae > Penaeus > Penaeus japonicus. The sequence continues at coordinate 26,150,070 of NW_028234429.1, read as the reverse complement.
CCTCCTTCTGTCCCTCCTCTCCTTTCCTCCCTCTCTCTTTCCTTCCTTCCTTCCTTCCCCCCATTCATCCCGATAATCTCATTCCCTCTCTCCTTCCCTCTTTCCTCCCCCTCCATCCTCATAATCTCCCTCATAGTAACTTTTCTCATTCCCTCTCCCCCCTCTCCCCTCCCTCCCTCCCCCCGTTCTGGGTAGTTTTTAACTTTGTATCAACACGTGTTTTGTAAGTATTGTGACTCTGGCGTGTTTAATATGTGTGTATTTATAGTCATTACGTCATTTATCACTCAATAGTTCAAAAAATTCTTCAGTCTGTCCTTATTGATATTAATTAATAATGGTACCATCACTTTTGTGTTGTCTTTTGGTATAAGGCTCTATAGATTCTACTACATCTGTGTTCATCTATTTAACTGATGATCGAAAAATCTAATCTATCATTCTATTCTTTCGCTCCACAATCTTATTCATCAACCATATACAAATCATCCATTTCAAGAAATTCGAAAGAGAAAAGATACTATCAAGTTAATGCCAAGTAAAGGCGATCGAAGTCCAAAATATATTGAAAAAGGAATTTGAACAAGAGTTGAGGGGTTGGATTCCCTTCCGCCTATTCTTAGCGACGGATTATTGGCGCCATTTTGGGCGAGAATTCCAACCTCGGGAACCTTGCGGGTCCGATAAGAACTGGAGAAGGGATGACTCTTGTGATCTCTTGCTTTAAGGTTTTAAGGTTTTCCAATATTTTTTTTCTCTCTCTCCTTAAAAAGAAGAATATGTATATATATATATATATATATATATATATATGTATATATATGTATACATATGTATATATATGTATATATATACATATATATATATATAGATATATATATAGATATATATATAAATATATATATAAATATATATATATATATTTATATATGGGTAATTATAGATATATAGATATAAATACATACATATGTATGTATGTGTGTGTGTGTGTGTGTGTGTGTGTGTGTGCATGTATATATGATATACATACTGTATATCTCTCTCTCTATCTCTCTCTCTGTCCGTCTCTCTGTCTCCTTATTTCTCTCTCTGTCTCTGTCTCTATCTCTCTCTCTCTTTCTCTGTCTCTCTCTGTCTTTCGCTCTCTCTCTATGTCTCTCTCTCTCTCTCTCTCTCTCTTTCTCTCTATATATATATATATATATATATATATATATATATATATAAATATATATATATATATAAATATATATATATATATGTATAAATATATATATCTATATATCTAAATATGCATATATGTATATATATATATATATAATATATATATATATATATATATATATAATATATATATATGGGTGTGTGTGTGTATGCGTATATATATTATATATATATATATATATATATATTATATTATATATATATATATTATATATATATATATCAAATATATCTGTACACACACACACACCACACACACACATATATGGGTGTGTGTGTGTATGCGTACACCACTCGTATATGTATATATATATATATATTATATATATATATATATATTATATATATTACATATGTATATATATATATATGTATGTATATATATAATTTATTATGTATATATATGTTACATATATATATATATATATAT
>NW_028234429.1:26123601-26126101 GCF_977035675.1 Penaeus japonicus | reverse complement strand
CTGAATTCAGCGCATACAATCAGTCAAAGATAGAAACGCAAAGTAAACAATCTCCAATCATTTAACAACAAAGAGGAAACGAACAGACTAAGAAATACACGAATAAAGAAGGAGAAGGATAAACTGCAAATATCGGTTCTCGCTTTCTCACGCGCAGTCTATTTCATGGCTCGTTTAGAGTCCAAGGGGAGAGTCGCGAGATGGTGCTGCCTTGTCCCTAGAGGAAGAGGAGGAGGAGGAGGGGGAGGAGGAGGAGGAAGGGGAGGAGGAGGAAGGGGAGGAGGAGGAGGGGGAGGAGGAGGAGGGGGAGGTGGAAGAGGAGGAGGTGGAGGAGGAGGAGGAGGAGGAGGAGGAGGAGGAGGAGGAGGAGGAGGAGGAGGAGGAGGAGGAGGAGGAGGAGGAGGAGGCGGAGGCGGAGGAGGAAGACGGAGAGGAGAAGAGGAAGGAGGAGGAGGAGGAGGAGGAGGAGGAGGCGGAGGCGGAGGAGGAAGAAGGAGAGGAGAAGAGGAAGGAGGAGGAGGAGGAGGAGGAGGAGGTGGGAGGGAAAGGGGATGATGTGGTGGAGGGAGAGGAAGGGGAGAGGGAGGAGGGTGGAAGGGACAGGGAGATGAGGAGGCATGTGAAAGGAGCGGGAGAAGGTAAGAGGGGAGGAAGAGTAATAAATGGGAGTGGGATAAGAGGAAAGGAGAAACGAGGGAGAGAGGCAAGAAGAGGAGAAAGACGAAGACAGAAGATAGAAGTGAAAGAGGTGGAGGTGCATGAGGAGGGGAAGGGCGAGGAAGAAGAGGGGAAGACTGAGGGAAAAGAGTGGGAGGGAAGGAGTAGGTCGTGGGCGAGGTGGAGAAGGGAAAGCGGTGGTGGTAAGAGCGTGGAGGAGGAGGAAGAAGACGAGGAGGAGGAGGAGGAGGAGGAGGACACACACACACACACAAGCACACACACAAACCCCACACGGATATATACGTTCACACACGATAAAAGAATACAAATCCAACAGCAGACAACGCAATAAATTTTGCTCTATTTCCTGGGCCGCAGATAACATTTGCTATATCTCATATCCTCCAATATCCTCGCCTGACACATCTCTTTTTCCTCTCTCCCCACACTCCTATACGAGAATAAGTAGGATAAAAAAAAAACATCAAGAAGTTGACAGAGATTAAACTCTCCATTCAAGATAGATGAGTGTACCATAAAATCTTAAAAATGAATCTCTTAGTATATACATTTTCTATGATTGATTGTACTGGCGATTAAGCTAGTCCCTGAGCCATGGCCAACCCACCCATAAGTTTCCATTGAATTCCTCCATTATCTTTTCCGAAAATACTGTTTCTTCACCAATTACTCAATAAAACAAGAAACAAGAAACATCGCCGATTACATGACCTCCTTCTTTCGGTGTAGGCAATAATAAGGAGAAGAAAATAGAGAATTAAACGAAGCTGATATAAAACTAGAAATAGAGATTGGTTAAACAACAGAAAATACAGAAATATCTAAAGAAAGACCGGCAAACAGAGACAGAAAATAAAGATAACTGCAGAATTTAAGATATGGATATCGCTATGTAAGTCTCGTTCATAATTCAGTTTTATCACGGTCGTACATTTGATATTAGCGAGGCTGCCTTTGCAATGTGAGTTTACTTAAGGGTCGTTCCGAATGGATAGAACTAATCATCTTCCAAATAAAGAGAAAAATTGGTATGTAAGGAGATAAAAGCAACGACATTCTGATAAGATCTATGAATATTTCTAATTCTAAAGCGAACAAGAGATCAAATGGGGATTGTGTTAGAATTCAGCTTGGTAACGCGAGTGTAAAAATGATGCATTGAGTTAAATGGTGATTGTGCAAGTTAAATTTATACACATTATACATTAAAAACGCAATCGCACCCCCCCCCCCACCCACACACACACACAAACACACACACATACGCACATGCACAGACACATATATATATGAATGTACACTAAAAATACACATATACGTACATTCGATTTTGTAATGAAATGCAAACCTTGACGGCATAGCAAAATTGGGTCATAGATTAAAAATATCCAATTACGAGTTATATAACCGAACATCCACTTTCGTGTAACTTTAATTTAATCATACGAAGCAAAAGAGATTACAAAGAGACGGAAGAACCCAAAGAAAACCAAGGAATGAAGTAAGAGAAATAGACAGAGAGAGAGAGAGAGAGAGAGAGAGAGAGAGAGAGAGAGAGAGAGAGAGAGAGAGAGAGAGAGAGAGAGAGAGAGAGAGAGAGAGAGAGAGAGAGAGAGAGAGAGAGAGAGAGAGAGAGAGAGAGAGAGAGAGAGAGAGAGAGAGAGAGAGAGAGAGAGCCGATAAGACTTAGATCAGATTTAGCCAGTCGTCGGTCTGTTATGGAGGCTTCTGACTTGTGGGAAAGTCTGGTCATGACGTCAGCTGTCATTGCCCAATTTATGACGCGCTGATACATTGAAATCGCGTGAAAAGAACGAAT
>NW_028234429.1:26101101-26103601 GCF_977035675.1 Penaeus japonicus | reverse complement strand
AAATGATATATCACCAAAAAGATATTCAGATTAGATATATATACATATCTGTAGATTCGGATATTAAAGAGGATTTAGTCGGGAAATGATTAAAAGTTTACGATATTGAGGCTCTAGAGTTACACAGTATTTGTTTATTCTTTCCTTTTGATTTACATTTTTGCCACTATTTCATACGACTTTACATATTTGATCGTAAAAGTCTATTTAATCAAAAATCAGTTGATGAATTACTTAAATTTATTTCTATCCTTGCGTGTAGGTGTTTCATAAATACGCATACATGTATCCCGTTGGCACTTTCACAGCAGAATACACAAAGACAATACAAACACACACACACAAATCAATCCAAATACACAAATGCCATTTCTTCCAAATTCTTTCCTTGTTCTTGCATTTTCTTACCGTGAAAGTTCCCCTAACGATCAAGTATGCATCAAAGCTCAAAGTGAAGGAGATGGGAATGTTTGCCTTTCCACCCCAGCGATGAAGGAGCTTGGAGTTCGATTTGGCTCGGCCCTCCTGCGGTTATTTGATTAGCTATTGTCAGATGTGATGGTGTTGCTGGGGTTGTAGGTGTGGGTACATGGTCTATACATACGTGTATGCGTATAGGTGGATATGTGTTTGTGTTTGTGTTCTCTCTCTCTCTCTCTCTCTCTCTCTCTCTCTCTCTCTCTCTCTCTCTTTCACTCACTCACTTTCTCTGTCTGCCAGCCTCTCTCTGTGTCTGTCTTTTTTCTCATTCTCTCTCTCTCTTTCTCTCTCTCTCTCTCTCTCTCTCTCTCTCTCTCTCTCTCTATCTATCTATCTATCTATCTCTCTCATTTCCAGCATTCAGATCTGTCTCTCTTCCACTCCTCTCTGTCTCACTTTCTCACTTTCTGCTTATGAGCGTCCTTCGCAAACTCTCTCATTCTTCTTCATTCCCTTTTCTCCTTTTATCTCTTCTCCGTCTCCTTTGATTCTCCCCCCCCCCCTCCACATTCCGCCTTCCCTCTTTCCCACCTTTTCCCCTTTTCGCTCTTATTGCAACCTCATCCCCTTTCTCTTCCCTCCCCCAATCCCTTTCACATTTCTAACTTTCTTCTCTCCCCCATTCCTTTTCCCCTCCCCTCTTTCCCTTTCTTCTTCCGGTTCTTTCTCTTCCCCATCCACTCTACACCTATTCTCTTCTTTCACCTCTTTTCCCCCCGTCTCTTCTTCCTCTCCCCTCTTCCCCCATCCTCTCTCCACCTATCTCTCTTTCCACTTCTTAACCAATTTGCTCTCTTCTCTCATCCCTTTCTCCCTTTCCTAATTTCCTCCATCCCTTTCCGCCTTCCTTCCCTCTCCCTCCACTTTTTTCCCCTTTTCTCCTATTCCAATTTCCTCTCATCTTCCCTCTTTCTCTTCTTCTATATATCCCTCCATTTCTTCCTCCCTCCCCTCTTCCCGTGTCCTCTCATTCTTCATCTCTTTCTCCTTCCTTCCTTCTTCCTCCAATTCTTTCCCCTTCCCCTCTTCCCGTTTCCTCTCATCCTCATATCTTTCCACTTCTTTCCCCCTTTCTTCTCTCCCTCCTCTCTTCCCATTCTCCCATGCTCGTTGCAAAGACAAAGTCAAACCAGCTGCAGCATGGGGGACCGCGGGCACAAATGTAAACAAAGGACATAGATATTCAGAGAAACAGGTATATAGGGAGACAAATAGACATATAGATAGATATATAGAGAAACGGGTATATAGGAAGACAAATAGACATATAGATAGATATATAGAGAAACGGGTATATAGGGAGACAAATAGACGCATAGATAGATAGATAGATACAAAAGTAAACAAAGGAGGGGACGAAAGCCATAAACAACAAAGAATGGGAATTGAGACACGAAGATAAAGTAAAGAGAAAACGGAGAACAGAAACATAAAGGGATAAATTTCTTATCTTTATTTGATGTTCTTTGGTGAATGAATATATAAGAGGAAAATAACGGTGTAAATGGAAATAGGGGAAGAAGAATGGAAATATAAGTTACAGAAAAGGATCGCATGGATTAATTACAATAAGAATCCAGTGCCATGAACAAGAGAATCAGAGAAATAAAGGATTCATAATCAGAGATCAACATTCACGCGTCTCTGTCTGTCATTTTCTCCAGCACATATTTTCTCTTTCTTATTCTTTTTCTCTTTCTTTCTCTTTTTTTTTTCTCTCTCGCTCTCTCTCTCTCTCTTCCCTTACCATTCCTGCCCCATCCTATCCCTCTCTCTTTCTCTCTCTATATCTATCAATCTCTCCACCCCTTTCCCCCTCTTTCTGTTTCTCTCTCTCCTTCCCTCTCCCCTCCCCCTCTCTCTCTCCCTCACCTATCCTCCCATTTCTCTCTCTCTCTCTTTCTCTCCCTCTCTCTCTTTCCCTTACTTAACAGTCATTCCACGCGAATGCTATGATGCAACAAAAGCGATATTAAAAAAAAAAAAAAAAAAAAATCGAGATCACTGGACTGCCGAACCC
>NW_028234429.1:26093601-26096101 GCF_977035675.1 Penaeus japonicus | reverse complement strand
AATATATATATATATATATTAATATATATATTTATAATATATATATATATATATATATATATATATATATATATATATATATATATATATATATATATATATATATATATATATATATATATTATATATATATATATATATATATATATATATATACATATATATGTGTATGTATGTATATACACATACACACACATATACATACATATGCGCAAACACTTGCACACACTCATACAATGCATATGCACATAAACAAACAAAATAACCTCCGGAAACAATTCTTCCCCTACATCTCTATGACTCTCATTCTAACCCTTCTTTTTTCCCTTATTCCCTGCATTTAGCTACCTCTCTCGCCTACCTAATCACCCACGCAAGATTGTCGTTGCTGAATGAAATCACAATATCTTTATTTTAAACATTTTGATATCTATTTCAAAATCAACGGTTGGTGTATTTAATCAGTCTAGTTTCAAACTTTACCCCGCTTTGCAATATATAGCGTTAGTAATGTACTGTAAATATTCTAGGCGTTTTTGAGTGACATGCTAAGAAACGCGCATCCACAAGTACAACGGTTGACATGACACAGCTTGACATGACGCAGCTGTGACACCTACGGATAGTGAGCAGTCAATGGCAATTCTATCTATCGGACGCAGTACATCATTCTTAGTATCATTCTTATTCTTATTATTATTACTAACAGCAGATTTGTAGTATTGTATTATGGTGTATTTTTTTTTATTACCATAAAATGATCATTATTGTTATTGTTATCATTATCATTACTAAGATCATAATTACTTTTATTATCAATTAATCATGACTCATTATTAAAATTCATTTCTATTGTAATTATTCTTATCACTATTATCATTTCTAATATAACTGTTATCATCGTTTTATCATATCATTTCTATTATCATCATTATAATGATAACCGTTATTTTTGTTTTCTCTATCATTACTTGAATACTGATATCATCATCCCATTATCATTGTCATAACCACCATTGTCATTAACCAAGGCCTAAAATACGAAAAGTTTTAAGTGATGTTGATGTCGAATAATCTTGGCTTCTGATTTTCGCACGTTCGACGCTGGTTTGGTTGAGTTGCTACGTGCAGGATGTTGCACAAGTCAACCAGAACAATGGAGTATAGTCGGTGCTAAGTCGTCCATGTGACTTGCGTTATATTCTTTCTTTTTTGTTGATCTCTCCCACTCTCTCTTTATCTCTCTCTCTCTCTTTCTTTTCTCTCTTCTCTCCCTCTCTCTCTTCTCTCTCTCTCTCTCTTCTTTCTCTCTCTCTCTCTTTTCCCTCCCTCTCTCTCTCTCTCTCTCTCTCTCTCTCTCTCTCTCTTTCTTTTCTCTCTTCTCTCCCTCTCTCTCTTCTCTCTCTCTCTCTCTTCTTTCTCTCTCTCTCTCTTCCCCCCCCCTCTCTCTCTCTCTCTTTATCTCTCTCTCTCTCTTTTTTCTCTCTCTCCCTCACTGAAATAGATGTGGTTGAACATATACTGAACGCAATTGTTCTGGTCGGTCTCTTCAGTATAAACACAATTTGTCAACTAATTCTTTTGTAAAGTGAAAAGGAACCATATTAGAAAAGGAGTGAAAGGACACAGAGAAATCGAGAGCAGAGATGGAATTCAAGGACGAGTCGAATTAAAGGCATATATACAGAATATTGTATGGAAATTACCAAATAGAAGAAGATAATGAAAAGGGATAGGGAAGAAGCGAGGGGAAACAAAGAAAGACATTTTCCTTCTCCACCAGACAGAGAGAGAAAGAAAAAGAAAAGAACATAAAGCACGACAGAAAAAGAATGAGAAAAAGGAAAGAAAGAAAGAAAGAAAAAAAAAACGCTCCTCTCCACCAAAGAATCTAATTCTATCACCTACTAATCCACCCGTCAACCTTAATCAACTCCAACTCTTCCACCCATATTACCAACCCATCTCCAACTCCTCTTTTCCCCCCTTCGCCAGGATGAGCGAGGCTTCGAAGGATTAATACCAGGATCTGGAGAAGGATTGGGCCCTTCTGGTTCATAGGAGGCCAAGGGAGGCACCGGTGTTCCTTCAATTGTTGATTAAAAAGGCGATTGACATATGGACAAGGAACCGAGCAAGACTATTGTGTCCATGAGGTTGTTTGTCGGTGCGCCTTTCACGAAGATCCACGCAGGGTGGCGGATGTAGGATGCTCCCTCTTCGCTGCTCTTATTCTGTACGCCCAGTATGTGGAAGTGACTAATAGCTGTGGAAAAATAAGTTGGGGCGACGGTATCGTAGGGCGTGATCTAATCGTGTTTTCTAAATATTTTTTTTTTATAATTACAGGATGAAGATGTTACTGTGGAAATTACCATAGGTTTTCTTGTTTTGTTTTTACTCGGGAGTAAAGATACTCCATAAATATAGTGCAACTACTAGTATTGCAATTTCTTTTTATTCTTCAATGGAAATGATTTCTCTAATACAACTGACAAAG
>NW_028234429.1:26044101-26049101 GCF_977035675.1 Penaeus japonicus | reverse complement strand
TAATGATTATGATAATGATGGAGATGATTATGATGATGATGGTGATAATAATGATAACAACAACAACAATGATAACAAAAGTAAGTAATAAGTAAAAAGGTAGTAATAATGATGATAATGATGATAGAAATAATGAAGCTAATAATAACAATAATGATAATGATAATGAAAATGATAATGATGATGACAATAATGATAGCAATAGTAATGACGATGATGACGAGGATAATGATAATGATAATAATAATGGTGATGATGATAATGATAATGATAATAAACATGATGACAATGATAGTAATGCAAATAAGGATACAAATGACAATGATAAAAACGATGATAATCATGATGATGATAATGACAGGAGTAAGGATAACAATGATAATGATAGTAATAGCTATGAAAATTATTGTAATTATAACAACAATAATGATAATAATGATAATGATAAGCGTGATGATGATCATCAACAATAAAGCTGATAATACAGATAAAGATAGTAATGATCAAAGCAACAACAATGATAATAATGATATGATAATGATAGTGATAATGATGATAGTAATTGTGATGATAATAATAACACTTATGCTAATATTGATGGCAATGGTAATGATAATGATAACAATAATGATGATTATAATGATGATAATGATAATGATCATATTACTGATAGTAATAATGATGATGATAATGATAATGATGATAATGATAATAATAATGATGATAATGATAATAATAATAATAAAAATGATAATGATAATGATAAGGATATCAATAACAATAATGAGAAGGAGAATAATTACAATAGTAGTTGATAATGATATTAATGATAATAACATAATGATTATAGTAATGATAAGGATGATATTGATAATATAAATAGCATTGATTATATCAATGATAATAGTAATGATGATGATAGAATAAGGATAATGATGGTGATACTAATAATAACAACAACAACAATAATGATAGTACTGATGATAATATTCATTATGTATATTTTTTCCTTATCACTTTCGTCATGAAAAATAGAAATAAGATAATGATAATGATAATAATGATGGTAATAATGATAATTATATCATTAACAAGATGATAATGATGATAAAATTATAATGGAAAGGACAGTAGTCTTAATAATATTGATAATAATTATTGAAATGAATGAAATAACAGTAATAATAAACATAATGATGATAGTAATAGCAGTAATAATCATATTAAAAATGATGATAATACTAATAATGATAATAGTAATAATAATGATGATAAAAATTATAATGATAATAATAATGATAATAATAACAATGATGATAATGATAATGATAATAATGATGATAATAATGATAATAATAATAATAATAATAATAATAATAATAATAATAATAATAATGATAATAATAATAATAATTATTATTATTATTATTATAATGATAATAATGATAACAATAATAATAATAATAGTAATAATAATATCAATAATAATAATAATAGTAATAATAATAATTATGATAATAATAATAACAACAACAACAAATAGATAAACAAAACTCCACATACGAACCCTAGCACCAATATCCCGGCCAATAACATGAATATCTGATCTCCTGAGCTGTCATAAGACGCGCAACTTCACACCATCACCTCATTCAGAAAGCATGAGATGTTCTGTAGCTCTGACTCTGACATGTGGATTCTCACCTCTTAGAGGAGGAGGTAACATTAACATGGGCTATTCTCACCTCTATTTTAGTTCTATGAGAGAAAGGGAGGCGAGGGAGGGAGGGAGGGAGGGAGGGAGGAAAGAGAGGAGAGGATGGGGATGGGGATGGGGATGGGGATGGGAAGGGAGGGTGGGAGGGGAGAGGGGGGGTCTGACCGTCCACCACTCTCGCTGCTTCCTCACATTCAGTAGTGCGGGAAACCTGGTGGTGGAGGGGAGTCTTGAACCCCCTGTCCTCGCTCTACCTCACAGATTCTCTTTCAGCTCTGGTTATCACTCACTCGTTTTTTGTTTTGTTTTTTGGCTTGTTTTTCTTCTTCTTCTTCTTCTTCTCCTCCTTTTCTTAATTTTATGTCTTTCTTGTCTGTCTTTGTTTTCCTCTGTTGTTGCTTTATCTTTCATTTTTTTCTTCTTCTTTTTTTTTTGCTGTGAAAGTCCGTCTGGTAACGTTTATTCGTGGTTGGTTTATGGACATATTGGTCTTGAGTGCAGCCGTCTCGTTCTATTATATGTCTTCTCCTCCTCCTCCTCCTCCTCTAGCCTCTTCTTTCTCCTATTTCTCTTCCTCCTCCTCCTCCTGCATCTTTCTCCTCCTCGCGTCATCACGATCTCTCTCTCTCTCTCTCTCTCTCTCTCTCTCTCTCTCTCTCTCTCTCTCTCTCTCTCTCTCTCTCTCTCTCTCTCTCTCTCTCTCTCTCTCTCTCTCTCTCTCTCTCTCTGTCCCTCCCCCTCTCCTACTCCCCTCTTCCCTCATGCGTCAGTCTCTCTCCCTGTCACTCTGTGGTCAGTCCGTCGCCAGTGCCGAGCGGTGCCATTCACTCACGGCGGCAGCGCGCAAACACTCGGGAAACGTGTGTGTGAGTGTGTGATTTTCGCTCGCGAGTTTCCTCGTTTGTGCCGATGTGCTGTTGTTTTCTTTTGTTTGGTTCCCGGTTTCGTTGCGGTAGTTGTGATGGAGGAAATTTGAAAACAGAAAGAAAGAAAGAGAGAGAGAGAGAGAGAGAGGAGGAGGAGGAGGAAGGGGAAGAAAACAAAAATGTGGATTATTATAGTGCGAAGCGTATTCGGTGCGAGTGAGGGAGGCAGAGAAAAATAAGGGAGAATTTTAAATGATTTTTGCAATTTTATTTTTGCTGCCATCACCTGTTGCATGTGACGTCATTAGCGGAGGCGGCTTGGAAAACAAACTTTGTGAAATGCTATTAGTGTTTTGCACGAAAGAAAGACTGAAAAAAACAACAAAAAAAACAGCTGCATCTTTTCCCCCCGTGCAATGTCCCACCAGTGATATCTATATGTGTTAAGTGAGATAGAGATTAACATAGTGCACATCAGTACTAAGAGCTAACATAGAATGGAAACTGTCCAACATATATAAACTCATAAATGAGAGCATTACATCAATATTACAGCATCATAGAAGAAAGTTATGGACATCAGTTAATCTCATACATATACGTCAGAGAAGAGCGAAGTGGCCTTCTCCTTCTCCTTCGAGAATCGCGATTCTCCACTTTCTCTTTGTGTTGTATAGTGGGAGAAGGAAGAGGAGAGAAGACAAGGATTATATATATATATGTGTGTGTGTGTGTGTGTGTGTGTGTGTGTGTGTGCGCGTATGTGTATGTGTGTGTGTGTGTGTGTGTGTGTGTGTGCGTATGTGTGTGTGTGTGTATGTGTGTGTGTGTGTGTGTGTGTGCGTATGTGCGTATGTGTATGTGTGTGTGTGTGAATATGCATATATACATATACAAATATTATATATGTGTGTATGTTATATTATATATATATATATATGTGGTGTGTGTGTGTGTGTGTGTGTGGTATGTGTTGTTGTGTGTGTGTGTGTGTGTGTTGTGCGTGTGTGTATGTTGTATATATATATATAATACATATATATATATATATACATATGTATATATATGTATATATATATATATATATATATATATATATATATATATATATATGTGTGTGTGTGTGTGTGTGTGTGTGTGTGTGTGTGTGTGTGTGTGTATGTATATATGTATATATATATATATATATATATATATATATATATATATATATATATATATATATATTTGTGTGTGTGTGTGTGTGTGTGTGTGTGTGTGTGTGTGTGTATGAATATAGAATTTACACGTATGCATAAAAACACACACACGCATATCCTTACGAAAACGATTGCCATGTGAAGTCGTGACTTGACATAAGCATGTGACACTCGCTCATGGCACTTCCCTGCAGAAGACGCGAAGGAGCCATGTCACTTACCTAAAGCACATCTTGCATTGCAACAGGTGTGCCACGAGCCAGATATCAAATTTAATCTTCACCTCTTCAGAAAGAGAAAAAAATACTCGTGCCTTCTTCGTGTGCAAAGATTTAAGAGGTTGAAGAAGATGAAGATGAAGAAGAAGAAAAAAAGGAGAAGATGAAGAATCAGAAGCAGAGGAATGATGATAATAATAATGATAATAATAATAATAATAATGATAATGATAATAATGATAATAATAATAATGATGATAATAATAATGATAATAATGATGATGATAAAAATAATAATGATGATAATAATAATAATAATGATAATAATGATAATGATAATAATGATAATAATAATAATGACAATAACAATAGCGAGAAAAAAAGAAAGAGGCAAAGGAGAAGATTAAAATGAAGGAAACGAAGATATAAATGAATTGGACACCCACATTAGACACACAGAGGGAGGAAGGGAAAGAAGGATAGTGAGTAGGAGATGGTAGGGAGATAATCCCCCCCTCCCCCTCCCCTTCCACCTCCGCAACCTAGGATTCGTTCACGGTACGAAGAGTGTCCCTATAACCAAGCTGTGCTGCAACTCTCGCTCACGTTGTTGCAATTGCATTGTGCTTGAAGGGTGTCAGATTCCGTGGATGTGGATTTTAATTTGCATCCAGGGAAAAATGCTAGTGTCACGACAAGATACATAAAGGCATAAAAAGCATTTCGGGTTTTGGGTAGGTATGTGTAGACGCATACAAACATAACCACATACAAACATACACATGACCAGATGGACAGAGGCACACATAGACTCAGACAAATACATATGTATTGTTTTTGTTGTTGTTGCTCCTTATGTGCTACTTGGCATTTTGTCTGCGATTCTTGAAACTGAGACGTGTATAAAGAAGGAGAAGAAGAAGAAAGAATAGGAGGAGGAGGGGGGAGGAGGAAAAGAAGAAGAAGAAAGAGGAAGAGGAGGAGGAGAAGAAGAAGAAGA
>NW_028234429.1:26009101-26031601 GCF_977035675.1 Penaeus japonicus | reverse complement strand
TCTCTATCTCTCTCTCTCTCTACTCTCACTCTCTCCACTCTCGTCTCTCTCATCTCCCTCTCTCTCTCTCTCTCTCACTCATACTTACTCAACACTCTCGTCTCTCTCTCTCTCTCTCACTCTCTCCTCTCTCCTCGTCCTTCTCTCTCTCGCTCACTCTCACTCACCATGGCTCATCACTCTCTCTCCCTCTTCTCCCTCTCTCCTCCTCTCCTCCTCCTCCTCTCCCTTTTCTCTCCCTCCTCTCTCTCTCCCCCCTCACTCTCTTCCCCCACTCTCTCCTCCTCTTTCTCTCTCTCCTCTCTCTCCTTTTTCTCCTCCACCTCCGTCCTCTCCTCTCTCCTCCCCCTCACTCACTCTCTCCTCTCCTCACTCCTCACCTCCATCTCTCCTCTCCCTCTCTCTTTTCCCCCTCCTACCTCCCCCCCATCACTTTTCCCCCCTTCTCCCTCTTCTCTCTCCTACCCTCTCTCTCTCCCTCTCTTTTCTTTTCCGTTCCCTAATCCTTCCTCCCCACTCCTCACCCCTCCTTTATAAATTTTTCACTCCCCTCCTCTTCTCTCCTATCTCCTCCTCTCCATCCTCTCTCCCCTCTCCTCTCCTCCTTCTTTTCCCCTCACTCTCAACTCTCTTCCCCCTCTCTCTCTCTCTCTCCCCCCCTTCCTTCTCTCACTCCCTTTATCCTTCCTTCCTCCACCCTTTCTTACCTCCACTTTCCCCTTTCTCCCCTCTCTCTCCCTTTTCCTCCTCTCTTCTCCTTTCTCCTCTCTCCTCCCCTCTCCTCCCCCCTCTCCTCACTTTCACTCAAATTTCCCCCTCTCTCTTCTCCTCTCTCCCTTCTCTCTCCCCCCTACTCTCCCCCTCTCCTCTACTCTTCCCCCACTCGCTCCCTCCTCTCTCTCCCTCCTTCTCCTCCTCCTTCTCTCTCCCCACTCCCTCCCTCCTTCTCCTCTCTCTTCTCCTCACCCCACCACCATACATTCCACTCTCTCTCTCTCTCTCTACTCTCTCTCTCCACTTTCCCCTCCCCCTCTCCCTCTCCCCTCTCTCACTCCCCCCTTTCCCTCATCCCCCTTCCCCCCTGGCCTTCTCCACTCTCCTCTTCTTCCTATCTCTCTTCTCTCCTCTCATCACTCTCTCTCCGCTTCTCTCTTCCTCCATCTCTCTCGCTCTCTCATCCTCATTCTCTCTTTTCTCCCCCTTCTCTCCCTCACTCACCAAATTTCACTCACTTTTCTCTCTCTCTCCTCTTCTACCCCTCTCCCTCCCCTCTCTCCTCTCTCCTTTTCCGAAACTCTCTCTCTCTCTCACTCGCTCTCTTATCATGGATGTCTTTTATATCTTTTTTTTCATCCCAACTTTCCATTCTCCCGGCATACAGTATCCCCCCCCCCCTTCCCCTTTCTCCTTCTTTCCCTTTCCATCCTTACTTGCCTCCTTACTCCTGATCCCCCCCCCCCCCCCCTTTCTCTTTTTAAACTTTGTCTGCGACTTGACCTTTTTCAACTTTCCACCGGGGGGGGGGGTTGGGGGGAGCCTTTACTGAACCTCTTTAATTAACCTTTGTAAAGAGTTTTATTTTAACTTTTCATTTCAAGTTAATCACGTATAGCCTTTTGTTGCTGTTGCTGTTGTTATGCATTGGCTTCCAATAAGAGGCTCTGGGTAACCATGGTAATGCGGTATTTCGGTGGAGTTCGTCCTTTGTGGAGAGATATCCTTTGTATATTAACTTTTAAGAAGATATAACTCTGTTTACCGTTTCTGTCTGGTTTCTACTGCTCTCTCTCTTCCTCTCTCTCTATCTATCTTTCTCTCTCTCTCTCTCTCTCTCTCTCTCTCTCTCTCTCTCTCTATCACTCTCACTCCCTCTCTCTCTCTATCTTTCTCTCTCTCTATATATATATATAACTCTCATTCTTTCTTTCTCTCTCTCTCTCTATATATATAACTCTCATTCTTTCTTTCTCTCTCTCTCTATATATATAACTCTCATTCTTTCTCTCTCTCTCTCTCTCTCTCTCTCTCTCTCTCTCTTCCCTCCTCGTCCCATCTCTCTCTCTCTTTTCCTCCTCTTCCCCTCATCTCTTCTCCTCTTCTCTCTCTCTCTCTCTCTCTCTCTCTCTCTCTCTCTCTCTCTCTCTCTCTCTCTCTCTCTCTCTCTCTCTCTCTTTCCCATTTTCTGTGTATGTGTATTTGATCTTATATCCACTTGCGTTATTGTATATGTGTTTACATGCGTGTGTATATTTTGTATGTATAGTTATACATTTTAATGTGCATCCTTTTGTTACTTTCCTAATGGGTGTGCCAACTTTCATACACATTCCTACACATGCGAAGACTCCATTACACGTAGGTTATAAGAGGACAGCATATTCTATTCCATGAAAGATACACTTTACTTTTCTGCGTTCGTGCAAACCGAAAGTTTTGAATGTTTCACTTGCTCAAGCACTAAATACTTGCTTTTTTTGACTGTAGGGAGGTGGGGGAGTGTATGTTTTATATTGTGTCTCAGATTTTTCCTTTCCTTTTTTCATTCTCTTATTTTTGTGTCTTTTACTGTCTTGTCTCTCTCCTGCTTTCTCCTTCTCTCCCTCCCCTTGCTCTGCCTTTGCAAGTCTCTCTCTCTCTCTCTCTCTCTCTCTCTCTCTCTCTCTCTCTCTCTCTCTCTCTCTCTCTCTCTCTCTCTCTCTCTCTCTCTCTCTCTCTCTCTCTCTCTCTCTCTCTCCCTCTCCCTCTCGCTCTCTCCCTCTCTCTCTCTCACACACGCACACAATTAGGGAAGGGAATCAACTTTGGGTTGGTTATTTGGTGTCATCCTGTGGCTAAGGTCAAATACAGAGTTTGGAAAATTACTGCAGAATCTATATTTGTTTATCTATATATCAGTTTCTCTATTTACTTTCCTCTTTATATCTAATTGTTTATCTATCTATCAGTCTATCTATCCATTTGTCTATCTGCTTACCACTCTATCTATCTAACTTTCAATATATCTCTTTCTGTGACAATCTATCTATCAATCTGCATACATACTGATATATACACACAATCACATAGCATACATGTCATCAATCAATCAATCACAATATCTACTTATCAATTAATCGATCTATCAAATTATCTATCATCGAAACTATCTATCTATCAACCAATTGATCCATGTGTCTATCTCTGTGAATATATACATGTTAGTCTATCTATCTATGTACATACATTTACAAATACATATACCTATGGATATACTATTCTCTCTCTCTCTCTCTCTCTCTCTCTCTCTCTCTCTCTCTCTCTCTCTCTCTCTCTCTCTCTCTCTCTCTCTCTCTCTTTCTCTCTCTCTCTCTCTCTCCCTCTCTCTCTCTCTCCCTCTCTGCTTGTATAAATTTCCTTATCTATCTTTTTACCAAGTTATGGAAAATAAGATTATCTTCTCTCTCTCTCTCTCTCTCTCTCTCTCTCTCTCTCTCTCTCTCTCTCTCTCTCTCTCTCTCTCTCTCTCTCTCTCTCTCTCTCTCTCTCTCTCTCTCGTATAATCCCATGCATGCCGGTAGCCTCCCCCTCCACGTCTATTCAAACTCTCCGGGAAAAAGAAACCTCACAAATGTTTAGATATTTTTTTTTCTTCCGAGCTACCCTCCATCACCCCTCCCCCACCAACCCCCTACCCATCACCTGCGCGCACAGACATACATAGTGGTACTGTTCTCTTTTTTCCCTCTCCTCCTCTCTCCTATTTCCTGGTTCATCTTTTTTTTATCTTTCTTTCTTTCTTCTCCTTTCCCTCTTCTCTCACCTACTTTTCACTTTTTTCCTTCTGTTTCCACTTTCTTTCCGCTTCTCTCCTCCCCCTCGCCTCCTCCCCTTCATCTGTCCTTCTCTTCCTTTCCCTCTCCCCTCCCTAAACGTTTTTTTTCCCCCATCCCTTCCCCATCTCCCTCCTCCTCTCCTCTCTCCTTCTCTCCTCAACCACCTCTTCCCTCCCCTACCTTCCCCTCTCTCTCCCTACCTCCCGCCTTCTTTCCCTTTCTCCACCCTTACCCTGCTTCCCTTCCCCCCCTTCTTCCGACCCCCACCTCCCCTTCTTTTGACGTACCTCCTCCCCCACCCCTTCTCTCCACGAAGCACCAAATGTGATGTACGTAATTATAGTTCCGAATAACTAAATTATCGGACGATGTCGCCTATAGTCTGCTAAGAGTGGGGGCGGGGATGGGGGTGGGGGAGGGAGGTTGGGGGATAGGGGTTGGTAGGGGGTTCAAGTAAGGGAGTGGGTGGAGGGGTGGGGGGGGGGTAGGAGGAAAGAGGCTACTGCTCTTTGGTTTCTGATTTGATTTATCTACGAGAAATATTCGAACGCGTTTTGACTTTTATATGACTTACCGATACATATATATATGTGCACACACATACATATGTGTGTGTGTGTGTGTGTGTGTATGTATTTTTTTAGTATAGGAGATATAGATAGATATATAATATATATAGATATAGTTACTTGAGCGGTGTTGTATATATTATGTAGTTAAGTTGATATTTTATAATATTTAGTTTAGAGAGAGTCTCAGTGGGATTGAGATGTGAGTGTTGAGATATATATAGATGTATATATATATATGTTTATACATACATTATATATATATTATATTATAGAGTATATATATTTTTATATATAGGTTAGTTTTAGGGTGTTATAGATAGATATTATGTATATATATATATTATATACATATATATTTTGTAGATATATATATATTTATATATAGTATATATCTATATTTCTATTTTTTGCATAATAAACACACACACACGGAGTACGCATTTATGGATGTATGTGTGGTTTAGGGGGATGTGTGGTGTCTGTTGGTAGATGGCGTGTGTGTCTGTCTCGGTGGTGTGTGTGTGTGTTTGTGTGGGTTGGGTGTACGTGGGGTGTGGGTGTGGGTTGCGTTCCAGCTTCTATGTTAGCTCTATTCATCGGTTCCGTTCTGATCGGTTCCGACCGTTGCCTTTCCGTCCGCCCTCCTGTCAGTCGGACCTCCAGCCCTTACTCGCCTTTTTGCTGTCTACAGTGGCTAGCACTCCCTCCGCGAGCTGCCGGTTGCCGGCTTGACGGCGATGTCTGATCGGTCCCGTGGAACAAGTAGGGCAGCCCGGTGCCACGGGCCCGCACGAAGGGCCGCTGGTCCTAACACACGACCGCCGGTGGGCCCACCCTGCGCTCCCCTCCCCGCCCCGACCTCCCGCCAACCCGCGGCATCGCGTTCTCTCTCTCTCGCCCTCGATCCTTCTCTCCATCCTCCCTCCAGCCCGCCCATACCCTCCCTCCCCCGCGCCTACATCCCCCCTGCCTCCCTTCTCATGCCCCTATCCTTCCTCCCCTTTGCCCCTACGTCCCTCGCCCTCACTCCCCTCACTCCCCTCCCCTCGCCGCGCCTCCCCTCCCCTCCCCTCCCCTCCCCTCCCCCCTCCCCCCCCCCCCTCCCCTCCCCCCTTCCTCCCTCTCCTCCCCTCCCCTTCCCTCCCTTTCTCCCACCCCTCCCCTCCCTCCCTTCCCTCCCCCCCTTTCACCCCGAGCCATGGCCGAGTGAAATATTAAATCGCGCGCTCGATGGGAAGAAGGCGCGGGCAGCACAAACACGTCAAAGGAGGGGAAAAAAGGCACAGAGGACGAAAATCTCTGTCGTTTGAAAGGAAAAGTCGCTCTTATGTCTACGCTTTTTGGGAGATTTACATATGAATGTGAGTCGACTTCGCCAGCGTGTTAAGGAAGGCGGGGATGTATTAGAACCATGACGAATCATTTATACACACACACACACACACACACACACACACACACACACACACACACACACACACACACACACACACACACACACATATTATATATATTATATATATATATATATATATTATTATATATATATATATATATATATGTATATAATGTATATACACACACACACATACACATATATCATTTCATTATATAATAGATTATATATATATATATATTATATTAGATATATATATCTAACTATATATTTTTATATATATATGTATATATAAATGTATATGTATATATGTATATATGTTTATATAATCAATTATATATATCTATATATATATATATAGATATTATAATGTATATATATATGTATGTATATATATATATATATATATATATATTTATGTATATACTTATATATAATATATATAGATGGTGTATTGTGTTGTGTGTGTGTGTTGTGTGGGGGTGTGTGTGTGTGTGTGTGTAATGTATATATGTTGAGATATATTATATATGTACATAATATATAATATTATATATATATATATATATATTTATATTATTATATGTATATATATAGATATATATATATTAATATATATATATAGATATTTACATTGTTTATATATACTATTTATATATATATATATTTATATATATATTGATGTACATATATATATATATATATTATATATATTTATTATAAACATATGTTTATATAGATTATATTATATTTATATAATATATATATATATATATATTAGATTACGTATACATATGTTTATATATCATCAGTTATAAAATATATCTCAAAAAATATATCTTACAGTCCATCTTTAAACTCACTATAAAACAAACTCTATCTATATTTACATATCAATAACAATAAAATAAACAAAGACTAACACTATATCAATCAATATATGTATACACCAACCCTCCAACACAAAAACTATCACTCACTAACTAAACATACTCATATCACACTACAAACAATCTCTCAAAATTCACAGTCAAATCCTCTCAAACTCTACTCAAAAATTCAACAAAAGTCACTCTCAACACACTCTAACACACAACTCTCAATAAACTATACAATATAATAGAATGTATTGTACTCTCTAACACTAATCACTATAAACTCCCACACACACATCTCTGTATCTACTCACAAAATCTCACAATCACAGACACACTATCACTCCTCCTCACACTCTCACAGTATGACAGGACAGACAGTCATAACGACACTCCCATCTAACCCACACTAACACACAATCACAAACAACTCACACCACACTCAGCCACGAGAACGGAGCCACACGACCCACACTCACACAACCGAACCGAACCCTCCCACGCCGGCCACACACACACCACTCTCACTCACTCACACACTCACCACAATATAAATAAAAAAATATATCTCACACACTCTCTCTCAAACTCCAGACCACCCCCACGACCCACACACCCCCCCCCGGCCCTCTAACATTATTTCTATCTAAAACTCAAACTATATCTCAAACTACAAAATCACTAAACCACTCTATCTCATATCTATAACAATGTAACAGACAGATGAAACTGAACCCACAGTCAACACTCAGAATCCACAAACACGCTCTCTCACTCTACACACTATAAAAACACTATCTCACTTCCAGACGACAAACTCTAACTAACACACTCAAAATCAAACTCTCTCAAACGCTCACACAATAAAATCATACGACACACACTACTGAATTAAAATAATATGAAACAGACGACACACATACTCTCAGCATACTACTCTATATCACACACACTCTCATCTCACA
The DNA here is from genome assembly GCF_977035675.1 of Penaeus japonicus. Taxonomy (NCBI): domain Eukaryota; kingdom Metazoa; phylum Arthropoda; class Malacostraca; order Decapoda; family Penaeidae; genus Penaeus; species Penaeus japonicus. The sequence continues at coordinate 26,023,981 of NW_028234429.1, read as the reverse complement.
ATCGACAGTAATACTCACACTCACCACACACACTCACTTCTCACTCTCTCAATCTCACCTAACTCTCCCAATAACACACACTCACACACAAACACACACACACACATACACACACACACTCACATCACACACACACACACTCCTCAACACACACTCTCACACTAACACACACATACTCACTAACACTCTCACACCTACACCCACCCTCCCACAAACACACACACACACACATCACTCACACACACAAAGACACAAAAGCACTAGCACGACACTACACACGCTCAGTCTCACAAACACTATAACACACTACACACCCACACCCGACACTCACATCCCACTAACACAGACACACTCCTCACCCGACTCAAACACACACTCACACACACACACAACTCACCCTACACACACAGACAGACACACACACACACACTCACACACACACAAACTAGACTCTCACACAAACACTACTACTGCCACACACTCTCACCTCACACACGACACACACACACAGCACGATTCACGAGCGGACTACACACCACACACACAAACACACACAACACACACACAAACAACCACACACACACTGCACTCACACACAAACAAATCGACCTACACACATCACTCACACATCACACACTCCCACACACACACCACACTCACACACTACACACTCTAACAACCACACACAACACACACACAACACACACACACTCAACACTCACACTCACTACTCTGCAACAAAACTAGGCCAAGATACTCAAACTCACCCAGCCACTCAAGAGCGCGCGTGTGACCCCACCCAACGAATCCCAGCAATCGCCACCGCCCCTGCGCCCCGCCGCCGCAACAGCAGCGAGCGATGCGCGCACTCTGCCCTTGCCTCCAGGGAGTAGGAGTGAAAAGAACCAACTGTCTGCTGGACATGCGCATCCAAATTCTTCCCCCACGGGAAAGCTAGCTGTTATCCGGCCGCCCTCGCCCCGTCCTAACCCAATATAATCCTATCCTTGTGTTGTCCGAGGGAGTGGGGAGGGGGGACCGTCTGGTGTGGGGGAAGGAGGGTGGGAAGGGGACGTCTGGGTGTGGGGGAAGGAGGGAGGAATGTTGACGACAGGGAGGATGGGGAATGGCTGGGAAGTGGTGGAGGGGGACGTCTGGGTGTGGGGGAAGGAGTAGGGGGGGAGGAGGACGTCTGGGTGTGGGGGAAGGAGGGGGGGGGAGGGGGACGTCTGGGTGTGGGGGAAGGAGGAGGGGGGGCGGGGACGTCTTGGATGTGGGGGGAAGGATGGAGGGGGGGAGGCGACGACAGGTGTGGGGGACGGCAGTGGGGGGGACAGTTGTGAGCGACCAGGGTGTGGGTGTCCGGCGATGGGGGAGGGAGACGTTGGGAGTGGGGACGGAGGGGTAGAGGGACGTCTGGGTGTGGGGAAGGATTGTGGGAGGGGACGTCTAGGGTGTGGGGTAAGGTATGATGGAGTGGGACGTCAGGATAGGGAGAAGGAGGAGGGGGGGAGGGGGACGTCTGGGTGTGGGGGAAGGAGGGGGGGAGGGGGACGTCTGGGTGTGGGGGAAGGAGTGGGGGAGGGGGACGTCTGGGTGTGGGGGAAGGAGGGGGGGAGGGGGACGTCTGGGTGTGGGGGAAGGAGTGGGGGGGGGGACGTCTGGGTGTGGGGGAAGGAGAAGGGGGGGGGGGGGACGTCTGGGTGGGTGGGTCAGGAGTGGGACGAGGGGACGTACTGGGAGTGGGTTGCCGGCGGAGGTGGGGGGGGGAGGGGGACTATCAGGGAGAGGGGGAGCGCGGGGAGGGGGGGGACCGTCTGTGGTGAGGGAAGGAGGGGGGGGGCCCTGGTAGAGGGTGAAGGAATGGGGGAGGGGACGACTGGTTGTGGGGGAAGCAGGGGGGGGAGGGGGACGTCCTGGGTGAGGGGGATAGGAGTGGGGAGGGGACGTCACACATGAGGGTATGGGGTACATCGGGAGGGGAGGTGACGTCCAGGGTGTGGGGGAAGGAGTGGGGGAGGGGGACGTCTGGGTGTGGGGGAAGAAGGGGGGGAGGGGGACGTCTGGGTGTGGGGGAAGGAGTGGGGGAGGGGACGTCTGGGTGTGGGGGAAGGAGGGGGGGAGGGGGACGTCTGGGTGTGGGGGAAGGAGGAGGGGGGGAGGGGGACGTCTGGGTGTGGGGGAAGGAGGGGGGGGAGGGGGCGTCTGGGTGTGGGGGGAGGAGGGGGGGGGGAGGGGGAGGGTGGGGGGGAAACCGGGTGTGGGGGGAAGGGGGGAAAAATTGGGGTGGGGGAGAGGGGGTGCCGGGGGGAGGGGGGAGAGGAGGTGCCAGGGGGAGGGGGGAGGGGAGAACCCGTTTTTAAAAGGGGGGGGAGTGAAGGGGGAAGTAAGGGGGTTGGGGGGGGGGGGTTTGGGGGGGGGACGACTGGTGTGGGGGAAGAAGGGGGGAGGGGGTTTTTGGGTTGGGGGGGGGGGATGTAGAGGTGGGGTTGCAGTGTATTATGGGGGGTTTGGGTTGTGCAGTGGGGTGGGGGGGGTAGGGGGGCCCGGGGGAAGGAAAGATCCGGAGGGGGATTAGTGATCCCCCATTGGTGCCCATAGGGGAGCTCAAAATGATAAAAAGCATTGAAACACCACTTGGAGAAAAAATGAAACTTTTTCATCCCTACGCAGAAAGGGTTTCATTTTATATTCAATACACCATATCCCCTTCCCTTTTTGCCTCCATTGTTATTCACCCCTCGACAAACTAAAACTCACTCACAAAATGCCATTGTTATATCTTAAAAAAGAAGCCGTGGGTTTTTTCCCAAGGGGGTTAAAATCTTTGGGTCAGGTTGCATTTGGGGGTTTATTTAAAGGCTTTAAACCAGTGACGTGAAGTGGGGGGTAGGAATGGGGGGGAAGGTTTTTGTGGTGGCGGGGGGAGACTGGAAAAATTTTTTTTTTTTTTTCTAATTTAAGTGTATGGCACATTTTACACATTTTCCATATATATATATATATATATAAATATATATATATATATATATATATATATTATATATATATATATATATATAATATATATATATATATTGTGTGTGTGGGGTGTTTTATGTAAATATATAAAATATATATATAAAATATATAAAAAAAATATATATATAAATATATAATATTTAAATATTATATAATATATAAATATATAATATATACCACCACACACCCACCCTATATAAATATATAATATATAAATATATATATTATAATATATATATATAATATAAAAATATATATATTATATATATAGTAGGTGTGTGTGTGTGGTGTGTGTGTTTGTGGGATGTGTGTGTGTTTATTTTTTTCTTCTACCTAACTATCTATCTATTCCATCTATCTTATCTATCTATCCCATATATATTAATATATATATATATATAAATATATAATATATATGTAATATATAATATAATAAAATAATATAAAATAAATATAAATATATATATTTATGTGTAAAAGGGATATATATAAAAATAATAAATAAATAATAAAAAAATAAATAAATAAATTATAAAATAATATATATATATATATATATATATATAAATATATATATATATAAAAATATATACATGTATTTTGGGGTTTTAAAAAAAAAAGAAAAAATATATAAATATAAATTTTTATGTATATATATATATAAATATATATATATATAATATATATATATAAATTTTATATATATATATATATATATATGTATACATTATTATATATATATAATAATATATATACATAAATTATACATATTTTATATATAACGAATATCACACTAACTAAATCTAACAATCTCGAAACACACAAATCTCACCCACACTATCCCCATCACATCCCTCAATACATATACCCAATCAGCCTCCCTACCATATTACACACAACTCTCTCAACCCACTCACAATACACCCACACACATCACAATCACACAAACACAAAGCACTACCTCCACAAACACCAAACTCACAATCTCACATACACCACTACCACCACGACGACGTTCACACACACGAGCACACAGCAACCACAGCTCCACCCGTACTCCCCACACACCCCCAGGGGGACCAACACAAACCCACCCACACACACCCCCACACGCCACCCCCACACCCTCCTCCACACACCCCCCCCCCACCCCCCCACACCCACCCACAAGACTAACTATATCTAAGCATATTCTATAACTATATAACTCAAAAAAACAAAAAAGCTACTATGTATATCAATATATATATATATCTAATAAATCTCTATAAATATCTAAATCAAAAACTCTAAGCCGTACGTAACCACATCACCACGGGATCTCGTGTCAGGTGGCTTGGGCAAAATCCATCCACCACCCGTCGATGGTTTGTATTGGATAAATGACTTCCCCGAGCGAACCAGAGTGGGAAGAGCAGAAGGAGACGCGACAGCGTGAGTATGCGGATCCGGCGAGAGAGCGCTCGGCGCAGACTAGCGCGCGCGCGTCGCGCGAGAGTGTGGGGGGTGGTGGTGGTTGACGGGGAGTTTTTGTTGGTTGGTTTCTCCTCGTCTCGGCCTCTCCTCTCCTCGGCGCTTGCCTCCTACTGCCCCTCTCTCGCTCTTGGCTGCTCGCGCGTCTCTCGCCTTCGTTTGCTCGCGCTCTCTCTTTCCGTCGTGACGCGGACTGCGCTCGCTCTCGGGCGTCTCCGCCTCTCGCCTCGCGCGTTCGTCTGGGGCTCGCTTCTGCGTCTCTCTCCCCTCTCTGGTCCTCGTTCTCTTCGCTGCTCTCCTCTGCTCCTCCTCGCTTGTCGTGCGCGAATCATGTGCTCTCTCGTGTCTTGTTCGCTCGTTTCTGTCCTTCTTGTCAGCGGTTTCTGCGTGCTTCAGCTGTTGTTGTCGGCTCCGTGCTCTTCTATCTCCCTCGCTCGCGCTGCTCTCGCTGCTGCTGCTGCCCTCCGCGTCGCGTCGTACCTCTCTTGTCCGCGGCTGCTCTCTCTTGGCCGCTCTGTCACTGGCGCGGTTCGCGCTCTCGCTGGTCTTCTGCTCCCGGCTTTCTTGGCTCTCGTACGCCGGTCCTTCCTCTGCTTTCTGTCTCGCCGCGTCTCTCCTGCCAGACCTTCTCGTCTTCTCTTTATTTAGTGTTGTTTTTCTCTGATTTCGCCTTCTTCTTTTCTCTCGCGCTTGCTGGTCTCTCGGCTCGGTCTGCGTGCTCTTCGTTTCTCGGTCTCGGTACTCTCGGGTGGCGCTCCGTCTGCGGCGCTTCAGCTCTCGGTTCTTGGTGGTCTGGTCGTCGCTCGTCTCGCTTCGCGGCGCCTGCTTCGTTCTCCTTTGTCTTTCTCTCTCGTTTTGTCTCGCTGCGCTGCGTTTCTCTCTACCGTCTTCTACGTTATCTCAGCTCTAGGGTGTCTGCTGGGTGCTCTTGTGTTTACGCCGCCCGCGTCCACACACCTGCCTTCGTACCCTTTCTCTCTCTCTATGCTTTCGTTGTGAGCCTCTTCGCGCGTTCGTCAGTGCGCGGTCCCTGCCTCACTGAGGAATAGCCCGTCGCCTCCCCCACCTCCCCCCCCTTCTGCCTGCTTACCTCGTCGGGTTTCTTGTCGCTTCGTACTCTGGCTTTCTTTGTGTTGTGTTTGTTGCTTGTGTTCGTTCGTCTGTCTTCGTTTGCGATTTTTGTTGCCTTGAGTTTTTGCTGCTTTATCTTTCTTCGTTTTTTCTCTGGGTTTCTTTGTTGTGTATGTGGGTCTGGGAGTGTGCTTTTGCTGCTTCTTCTTGGGTTCTTTTTGTGTTTGGGCCTTTGTCTCTTTTTGCGTGGTTAGTGTGGTTTTCTGGGTCGCTTTTTTGGCCGGTAGGGGGTCCTGCGTTGTCGTGCTCTTGGTGTTTCTGGGCTCGGCTATTTATTTTTTCTTTGGCTGGCCTCGGATTCTACCCTGGTGTTGTGTCTGCGCTCTTGTGCGGCCCTTCGGTGTGTGCTTCGTGGCCTTACTGTCTGCGCTGTGCTCTACTGCCCCTTCTCTCTCTCGTTCTCTACGCTCTATGTCTCGCTCTCTGCTTGTCTCTCTGGCTCGCGCTCTCTCGCGCGGGTGAACACCTGCTCTCACGCACTCACTCCCACTCTACGCGGTTCCCCTCTCGTCTCTGCGCCGCTCTATCTCTTCTCTCTCTCTCTCTTTCTCTGGCTGCTCCTATCGCGCCAGCCTGCTCTCGCGCTCTCTGGCGTCTCCTCTCTTCAGCGCTCGCGCCGCTCCGCTATCTCACATCCGTCTCGCGTCTCGCCGCCTTCTTCGCGTCTCGCGCTGCGTGCGCTCTCTCCCCCTCCCTCTTCGCCTGGTTGCGTCTTCCCCACCCCCCTATTTCCAACCTGCCCACCGCCCCTACCTCCCTCGAACCCACGCCCCCCCCCTCCGGGTATCTCCGGGACCCCCACCACAGCCCTCACCCCCCCCCCCCCCCCCCGCCCCAGCCCCCGCGCGCCAGACCCCCACTTCCCAACTCCCGCCGACACCCCCCGCATGGGCATCCTTACCTACCCCACACAACATTACGTAATGTATTCGGTCCACTCCCAACTTTCAATTGCATATTTCACTTGAAAAAGCCAACCATGGGTGGGTGGATGTACCTTCTTATGTTGAAAAAGATGTAGACTGTACGTGGTTTTTATGATAAGTGTTTACCTAAAGGATTTTGACTTTCTTACTTTAATTGGTTGAGAAAGGGGGACCCCAAACAGGGTGCCCGTCAAGGGAGGAAAACCGATATAATGGGGAATGGATTTTTTTGGGGGAGGAAAGCAGCTATTGGAAAATGAGTTTAAGTTCACCTGGTTATCGCCGCCTTTCTAAAACACCCATCACGAAACCCCCTCCGCCCCCCCCGCCACGCCCTTACCCCTCCCGTCCCCACCATCCTGCACCCATAATCGCACGAAACCCACCCCTGCCACCACCCGCCAGCTGAAACCTATAAGCAGTCACCAAAAAGACGGCAATGCGAAAAGTATCCCAGACTAAACACGTAATAACGGGGTGGTGCTTACATGAACGGTTTCTAATAGATGTCATTATAAGAAGCCATAATATATTAATATATTGTATCGATAAGACATTGAATACCATATATGCGTGCCACAATACAAATAAGCAAGTTACTGCGTAAATCCATTTTCTTTTATCAATTTCTCCGTTTTCCTTGTCCCCCCTCCCCTTCCACCCCCCTCCCCCCCCCCCCTTCCTCCCCCCTCCTCCCCATCTCCCCCCCCCTTTCCTCCCCCCCTCCCCTCTCCTCTCTGAACGCCTTCATTGCCAAACTAAAAATTGCTGGAAAAAAATGTGGAATAACCCACAAAATCGTTTTGGGAAGATGAGTAAGCCGAAGGAAGACATTTTGAATTATCATTAAGAAAAAAAAAATGATAGTAAGCAGGTTGTGGAGAAAAGGGAGATGGTATTGATGTATTTTAATAATTAAAATGATTGCAGTAGAAGTAAATGTTATATGAGTAGTAGATAGTGGTAATAGACTACCGGACATATCATCATTACCATAAATAATAATTCTTTAAAAAAACATTATCTTTATTATTATAATGATATTAATAATACGACTACTACTGCTGCTAAGACGGCCACTTATGATAATACAAATGAAAACAGTTTTTATATGGTTAATGGTAATAATAACAACTATGACGACAACAACAATAATGATAATAACAATCCTCATCGCTATTTTCATTAATGTTTTTTTACGATTACCATTGTTACTGTCATTATCCTTATTATCATCATTCTTATCATTGTTATCATTCTATCATCATTACTATCGTCATTTTTATTACTATCCTGAATTAATCGTGAGATAATCATCCCACAATAAAAAGTTAATATCACCCTATCATTTAACATTGTACCATTATCATCACAGGGAATACATGACCAATCAAAAAAATCCTTTAACCCTCCAGATCCATCAGACGAAAAAAAAAGAATCCACCAACCAGATACAAACTAGACTGCAAGAAAAAAAAAAAAATAAAAAAGAAAGCCGTTTAATCAACAGAAAGACAAGCGCGGGGGAAACTGGCCTCGGGGACATGTTCTGGGAATAAGCAGCGAAGACAGACTTAGACCAAGGTTTAGGGAACACATTGAAGACACTAGTAGGACTACTGACGTTGTTGGTTTATACAGGATGGCGACGGGCAAAGCTTTGTTTTTTTTTTGCTTCGGAGAACCACGGTAGTTTAGTTTAAAGAACGGTGGTGGTGGTGGTGGTGATGATGATGATGATGATGGTGGTGTTGATGGTGATGATGATGATGATGATTGTGATGATTATGATGAATGTGATGGTGATGATGATGTTGGTGGTGGTGGTGATGATGATGATGATGATGCTGAGAGGAGCATACTGCATGAATGATTATGGTGATTGAGAGAATAGAGGTGATGTAGGGGAAGGTGATGATGAATGATGATGAGTTCTTATATTACGTTTGTTTTCCCCTTGTTTTTGCTACCTAAATGAAAATGAAATAAAAAAAGATAAAGATAGACTGAGGTTACGTACACTATTTTGAGATACAAACTTCAACTGCCTTAGAGAAAACTATGGGAATTCTCAAAAAACACTTTTTTTATTCCTTATTACATTAAAAGAATTGCATCTTGTCTTACAAGAAGTTCCTTTGCTTCATTTCAAGTTTTTTTATTTTTTTTTTTTTTTTTTTTTTATTTTTACATATAGTTCGGTTTCCACTTTTTTTTTTTATTGATAGCAGACAGAGCATTACCTTTTTTTTTGTTTATTTGTTTATATCAAGGTAGTAGAAATGATGTAATGATATTCAATGTTTAAAATTAAGCGATGAAAAATTAAAAAAAAAACTTAAAAAAAATATAAAAAAAAGTAATAAAAAAGAAAGAATATAATAACAACAACACCCACAAACGTGTCCCCCAGCCGCCGCCAGCCATTCCCCCAGGTCCCTAGACACAGCCCGGTCCCCCCCCACCACCCAGAGCCACCCCCACCCCCCCGCGAGCCCCTCCGTTCCCCAGTCAATCATCACCCCACTCACCCACACTCTACCATCGTCCTTAACAATCCTACACCCCAGCACTCCATCCAACCCTCCCCACGCAACAGCTCCCCACCTATCACCTAGTCTCAACCTTCCACCCCCCCAGTCACCCAAATTTCCGCCTGCCTTCCACCCCAACAAACAACGCCCCAAGCTCGCCTAAATACAACCTACACATCGTGCCAGTACGTAACAACCCACGTGCTGAAACCACCGTCTCATAAAAACACACCGTGTCAAAGGGAACATTAGAGAGAAAGAGAGGGAGAGAGAAAGAGAAAGAAAGAGAGAGAGAGAGAAAGAGAGAAAGAGAGCAGCACACGACGAGAGAGAGAAGTAGGAGAGAGCGGAGAAGAGAGAGAATAGATAAGACTAGCGCGATGGGGTGGGTGCGCACCCGTCGGACCGCGCAGCCAGGGGCGAATCTCAGAGTCAGCGGGCTGCTCTCTCGCCCTCTTCCCGCTTCGATCAGCCCGGCGCACTCCTCTCACGTCACTCTCACTCTGCTCTCGGTTTCCCGTTGTGGGGCAACGGCTGCCGGCCGGCGGCGCTCGCCAGCCTCCCCCTGCCTCTCTCCCGACTTCTCCTGTGCCTCACTCTCACTCACGCACTCAATAAGCGTGCAAGGCTCGACGCCGACGCTCGCGCTCGGCCCCCCGAGCAGCGCAACCTGCTCCAAACCCATCCATCAACGACACGTCGAGTCTTCCTTGAGGCCCATCGTGGAGTCCTTACAAACTCGCTCAATCAACAACCACCAGAGTCGAGTCTGACGCCGTCTCCCAACTGGACATGCACTTACTTTTTTCAACAAAACAGAATGTATTTGAATCCTTATTTTTTTTGGTTTTTTATAAAATTTGTAGTATGGTATTTATTGGTTTCGTTTTGGTTACACAGAAAATTCCGCTTCAAGTATGTTGGTTAGGCCGCCGGGGGGGGGGAGGGCCCGGGGGGGGGGTGTGGGGGTGGGGGGGGGGGGGGTGGGTCTGGTGGGGGAAGGGTGGGGTGGGGGGGTCGGCGGTCCGGGAGACACCCCGCCACCGTTATGCCTGAAGTAGTACACGTATGCACTAGCATGATATGTATAACCTAAATATATATAGAATATAAAATAAATAAATATAATATATATAAAATGATATAAAATAATAGCATATTATACAAAATAAAAATACCATATCATAACTATCACATATATATCTAAATATATATACAATATGATATCACCAGCACAGCCTGCGCCTCCCAACCCCGACCGCGATGCCCCCACTCACACACACAGCACACGACTCTCACACTAGCACTCACACAAACTCACGACTACAACTCACCATCACTCGACAGCACACAATTCAGACACTCAGCTAAGCAACAAACACGACACCGTATAGTGTTGAGAGCTTGAGAATATTAATTAAATATTATAACCCCACGACCAATAAATATATGTAATAGAACATGTGGCTCTCAAGAAAATAAATCAAACTAAATCGACTTTCACTAACACGACTCGACCACTCACAGAAGCAAACGCCGAAAATCTCCATCTACCTATGAATATGTACAAATTACATTGTCTCACAGCACACGACACACACACGGACATCACACAAACACAAGAAAAAACACACAAACACACACACTACCACACGCACCCTAACACACGGTCACTCGATGCGTCGACTCCATCTCATTTCACACACCCCAACACAGTCCCAGCCCACGCCCGACCGCCCGCCCCCCCGCATAAAACAGTCAGCTATCTCACACAACACTCACACTACAACTCCAACACACACATACACAAGCCTACCTACGCCGAGCGTCGTACCTCACAACCACCCAATCAGTTAAGGGATTGGTCTATTACTCCCGCACGCTTCACAAAAACTATGCATACAGCTTCATAATGCCCTAGAGACAACCGATCCGATCTAAGACACGATTACACCACCCATCACCCAACAACACCCCCCGATAGAGCCGAAATGGGTGTGTGAAAGCGGGCCCTCCTTCATCCCGGCCGACCTGGAGTGAGGCCGACTGGCGGATTCCGTCGCCTCGATCTGCCACCACTCAGCTTTAAGGCCCTCTAGTGCAGCACCCACGCCACAGAGGGCACCACTGGGCAACAAGAGCAATAATAGCTCACGCAACGAACACACGGTTGCGCCACAATATTGTTCAACATAAAGTTTTATAATGAAACGAGTTATTCCCCAGTTATGTAGAAAAGAAGGGTGTGCCCGTCATTTATTTTCGACTTTGTTGTTTGCGGGGTGGATAGCATCAGTTGTGCCAAGAAAAAAAAAAAAAGGTTAACACAGGACAAGGCTCTTGGCCATCCCGACTACGCATAGCATGTCAAACTGGAGGTCACACATCTCTAATAACTACGTTTCAAACAACATACTAAAACTGGCCAGGGCGAGGAGAAAGATTGATGATATATATATATATATATATATATATATATATATATGTGTGTGTGTGTGTGTGTGTGTGTGTGTGTGTGTGTGTGTGTGTGTGTGTGTTTGTGTGTTTGTGTTTGTGTGTGTGTATCTGCTTAGTTTTCTATTAATATATCTATATATATTGCTATATATCTCTGTCTGCCCTTTTATCTCTAGCTAACCATTTAACAGTCGATATATTTATCCGATTATTCTTGTTCGTTATCTATATGTATATCTTTAGTTTCTACAGGCGTGTCTGCAGCGACCGAACATGCAATTGGAATTTCAAGCTTTGGGCGGGGTGTAAATGCTGTCTGGAGGAGTATGAGAATAGTCTTTGCCAAAATGTATGCTCGAACAAAACCTGACGTCTCCCATGCCAGAAATAAATATATGCTAAACTAAAAAGATGGAAGAAACAGAATATATAAATCAATATACTAATAATCATATACTATACTATTATACTTATATCTATAAAGAGATAGAGAGAGCAGAGAGAGAGAGTAGCAGAGTCGAGAGAGAGAGAGAGAGAGAGAGAGGGAGAGAGAAAGAGAAAGAGAAAGAGAGAGAGAGAGAGAGAGAGAGAGAGTGAAAGAAAGAGAGAAAGAAAGAGAGAGAGAGAGAGTGAAACATGTATGTATATGTGTGTTTATGTATGTATGTATGTATGTATGTATGTATGTTGTGTATGCATGTTATCTATATCTATCTTTTTGTATGTATGTACATTTATATAAGTATCGAGACCCAAAACCAGTACTATTTCAATCACGGAGATCCTCTTTCTTGCTTGGGTAGAAAATGTAAATAAATTCGAATACATTGTCTTGTCTGTGACGATTCACTCCAGCAGTCTTCCTTTATGTAATATATATATATATATATATATATATATATATATATATATATATATATATATATATATATATATATATATATATATATATATTACATTTCATATTCTTCTGCACATATCTTTTTTTTTTTTTTATCAAAACCTACTTATGCGAAATCTCTGAGTTTGCAAACAACTACAGTATAAGACGCGCCAAGGGATTTAAACGAGTATTATTCACCAACTACCAATAATGTTAACCGTTTTACTTTTGTACGTACGTGTTATTCAAGCCTTTATTATATATACTCTGAGGTGGGTATCAATTTCATCAATATCCACATAATATCCAAGAAAGGATCACTTGAAAACCTGATATCCACTGGACAATTTTATATCTGATCACAACATCAAATAATTTTCTATGGTTTGTTTAGATGTACGCATTAGAATTGCTATATCCAGTCTGGTAACATTGTGTGGGCGGAGCTATAACCCGTAATTAAACGTAGTAAAATCTTTTGGTGGCCTATTGAATTTCATAGAGAATTGCTCGTACTTGGGTGTTAGATACGGATGTATTTAGCTAGATACCCGTATATATATCTCTATATCGATATCAACATGTTTGTTTACATAAATGGAATAACAATAGTACTGAAGAAATGGTTAAGAAGATGAAGAAAACCATAGTTGAAATAATAATAACAGAAACTAGATTTAGTAAAAAATGAAAAAAAACTCATGAATAACTAATTAACAATAACAATAATAAAACAATGAACAAACCAGCAATAAAAGATGATGATAATAAAAAATAAGATAAAACTCAACATCCATAGAAAACGATCCAATCAAAGAAAACGGAGTGAGTCACGTCAGAAAACGGGAAATCATATGGCTGATTATTCGCGCACTCGCTCTCTTCCTTCCTCCCCGAATTCCGAACCAAGGAATAAACACAATCTCCAAGGGAACACCATCATCTTTGCCTAGGTGGAATAATTGTGTTTGCCTTCTATTCTGTGAACGTCGTAGATAGAACAGTTCTCCTCTTCCCCTTTGATTGAACTCATGTGACCTTCTTTAGGTTGATTGACGAAAGTTAGAGGAAACTTTGTGCTTGCTCATGGCTGGCTGGGCAGGATCTTTGGCAAAACCGTTACTGTTAAAGGCGCTATTTCATATCTATTCCTGTGATTGTGTTTTTAATTGTGCTTATGATGAAAAAAAAGAAATAGTGTTGCCATTGATATTTTCTTTTATATCCTCTATGAAATTGAAACACTATTAATTGTGTTATTGTCGTTGTTTTAATTGTGACTCATCATTTTTTTTTTTCATCATTTGTGTTTTATTCTATTATCGTCATTACAGTAATTCTATCACTACCATCCTTTTTAATGTATTTTTAATTATGATTATGATAAAAAAGATAGTATGTATCTTTATCTTTAATGTAGATCTTTTTGATATCGTCCTTAATACAACTGCCACGCTTTTTACCACATCGACAGGTTTTGTTTTTATCTTAACAATATGATTGTTGTTATATATTGATATTATCATGATATGTCTATTTCTATTCACCATGATTATCACTGTTATTATCATTTCTTATTTTCATTATTATTGTTGTTTTTTTTATACTACATCTGCTGCTGTATTTCTACTAGTAATTGTAATGCTAACGAAAATAAGGATGATGATAAAGATGGTGATAATAATGATCAAGAAATAACAATGACGATAACTAATAGCATTGTTACAATACTTTTTTGTAGCAGTAGCAGTAATAATAGTAGCAGTATCATCATTATCATCATTATTACAAACATCATCATTGTAATCCTCATGATAATGATGACTCTCATCATTCATAACGATTAAGCATCACCAGCAATATCATTACCATTGCCATTGTCACTGCAACTTTTGTTATCACTGTTATTACTGTTATTAGTGTTGTTACTACTATTATCAACTTTGATATCATAGTTATCATTATCTTCATTAGAATTGTCATTACTATAGGTTTTTGTTTCATCATGATTATTATTACTTTTGTTATTGTTATTACTATTATTATTACTACTATAACTATCAATATCATTACTACCATCATCATATCATTTTTATTACAAAAATCATCACATCATCATCATCATCATCACCGAGATTATCAATGAGATTATCGTTATCCTTTGATATTTTTCGTTTTGCAATGCTCTTAATTACACATATCCATATCGCGTATCTCTTTCATATCATCCCCTGAATATAAAATCTTTATAACCAGAACCTATTATCATAGGTAAATTCAAAATATCAAATATATTCCATATTATCCCATTCACACGTCAATTAACATTTTATTTTTTGATTCATTAGAATACTAATTCATACACACGCCCATATATGTATTTAGATATATATTCCCTACATAATGAATGATTAAAAAGCCTTCTAAATGCAAACAGAAACATTTGAACACTTCT
>NW_028234429.1:25996601-25999101 GCF_977035675.1 Penaeus japonicus | reverse complement strand
CATTATCATTATTATGATAACCATCATAATTGTTGTTCTTATTATCGTCATTATTGTCACCATTATAATTACGATTACGATAATGATGATGATGATGATAATGATTAAGATAATGATAATAATGATGCCGATGATAATGATATTGATAATGATGATGGTGATGATGATAATGATAATTATAAGGATAATGATGATGGTGATGATGATAATGAGGATGATAATGGAACGACATCAAATCAACCAACGATTATCCAAACATATAAACGGAAAACTTACAACACGTGTTCATATAATCACATAAAGTTTCCACTGTAACAAGATAAGGTAATGAAATAACACACAATTACGTGATTAGTCGAAAATGTTAAAAATATGTGTTCATATAATATGACGGAAAGGACAATGAAAATACAAAACGAACATAAAACATAGTTCAAATAGATATTTAAAGAATAAAGGTATGATGAAAGACTGTTATGTTCGCATATATTAATAGTTATTTAGAGATTTAGATATATTTATTAATTAAAAAGGATTCGATCTCAAACCCTTAAAAGAAATGGCGTTTGTGAATATCATCTCAGAGGGATGATAGTTCATCTCTTAGACATTGACGCATCTTCATGACATGGGGAAAAATCAATTAGTAGAAGTGATGACATACATACACATATCCGCCCGGACGCATGCACGCACATACACACAGACACACACACACACACAGACACACATACACACACACACACACGCACACACACACACACACACACACCTCGCTCTCTCTTTCTCTCTCTCTCTCTCTCTCTCTTTCTCTCTCTCTCTCTCTCTCTCGCTTCATCTCTCTCTTTCTTTATCTCTCTTTTATTTATATCTCTCTTTCTCTCTCTCTCTCTCTCTCTCTCTCGCTTCATCTCTCTCTTTCTTTATCTCTCTTTTATTTATATCTCTCTTTCTTTCTCCATCTCTCTCTTTATGTCTCTCTCTCTCTTTCTTTATCTCTCTCTCTCTCTCTCTCTCTCTCTCTCTCTCTCTCTCTCTCTCTCTCTCTCTCTCCTCTCTTTCTCTCTCTCTCTCTCTCTTCTCTCTCTCTCTCTCTTCTCTCTCTCTCTCTCTCTCTCTCTCTCTCTCTCTCTCTCTCTCCCTCTATCTCTCTCTCTTTCTTTTTATTTCTCTCTCTCTCAATCTATCTCTCTCCTCTCTCCTCCCTCTCTCTCTCTCTCTCTCTCTCTCTCTCTCTCTCTCTCTCTCTCTCTCTCTCTCTCTCTCTCTCTCTCTCTCTCTCTCTCTCTCTCTCTCTCTCTCTCTCTCTCTCTCTCTCTCTCTTTCTCTTTCTCTTTCTCTCTCCTTCCCTCTCCCTCTTTCTCTCTCTCTCTTTCTTTATCTCTCTCTCTCTCTCTCTCAAAATTCAGAAAAGACCTCCCAACCCTCCGTTCCTCCATCGCAAACGAGGGCGCATACCCCTGCAAACACACAGCAAACGCGCTTTCCAACCTGTCAACAGCAGCCAATAACAACGAACAAACACTTCCGAGGCTCCAGGCTCCTTGACATCTTCATGCTGTCAAGACGTCTCGTGGTTTTTGGCCTCTGAACACACACAGAAGGAGTTTGTCGTCCCTGATTTGATTACGGGATTTCCAGTCACGGGAAAAAGGTGGTCTGGATTTTGGGTGGTTCGAATTTTGACTTGTGGGCTGGTGTGCTTTTTTTTATGTTTATTCGTTTGGTTGCGGTTTTGGTTGGATTTTTAATTTGTTTCTCTTATTTTATTTTTTTCTGCTTTTGTTTTTGATATTGATTTATTTGTGTTTTGTTTCTATTTTTTTATTTTTTTGTCTTTATTTCAGTCATTAAATTTATTTGTTATTCTTTTTGGTAGCAGTTTTGTGATGAATTAGTTCGCTCGATCTTTTTTTTTCTATTTCCTAATCAGTAATTTTATTTAACTTATGCTTAATGGAGAATTGTGGTATATATTTTCTTGCTTTTATGTGATCAATATCAAACATCTGGACCCACAAAAGGAGTTTGACATAAATCCCTTGATTACGTGGCTCTGAGTCCATGATAACTGCAAGCCATATTTGGGTCACGTTTGGCTTACGTCATGACTTTGGTTTCGTTTCGGTTCTTGCGGAATTTTGGTATTATTTCTATTGCTTTATACGCACGTACGCACACACACATAAGCACACACACTCGTATACAGTCAAACACGGTCATACATTCACATGTACATACACATACACACAAATAAAAACACACTCGCACACACACACACACCAAACACACCCACCCACCCACACACACACACACACAAGCACCATCAACACACCTTAACACACCCACCCACCCACTCACCTACCCACCGACTCACCCACCCACACACACACAAACATCATCAACCCACCTAAACTCACCCACACACCCACACAAACATTCCCCCCCCCCCCCCCCGCTACACACTCACACACACAAAAGCTATTTCCCACGTTTGCAT
>NW_028234429.1:25941601-25944101 GCF_977035675.1 Penaeus japonicus | reverse complement strand
GGAGGAGGAGGAGGAGAGAGAGAGAGAAAGAGAGACACAGAGAGAGAGAGAGAGAGAGAGAGAGAGAGAGAGAGAGAGAGAGAGAGAGAGAGAGAGGAGGAGAGAGGAGAAGAGAGGGGGAGAGAAGAGAGAGAGAGAGAGAGAGAGAGAGAGAGAGAGAGAGAGAGAGAGAGAGAGAGAGAGAGAGAGAGAGAGGGAGAGAGATTGAATTCGACCTTAATTCTTTTGTTCTAGTGCTAATGGTTGGCTATATTCCCTCTCATATATTTCCTTACTTGATGAAATTACTGATATAAATAGTATTAAAAGGAGGAGGATTATATTGTTAATGATAATGATGATATCATGGATAATAAAAATAACTGTATTGGTAATAATAATGTTAATAATAATAATAGTAATAACAACAATGATGCTAATAAGAACAATAATGATAATAACAGTAGTAATTACCTAGGATTATCGCCTAACACCGCTAATTCCGGGTATGAAATCTCATTTTAGAATCGTGTTACAAGGATGATCATAGCATTTATAATTATAATGATAATAATAATGATAATGATATTAACTGTAGTAATGATAATGATAATGATACTAGTGATGAAGGTGATAGATATAATGACGATCATAATAGTTATAAAGTTAATAACAAAAATAAAGATGATTATTAAATAAATGAGTATAACAATAACATGCAATGATAATAATAAACAACCCGACAAATAAAAAAGATAAAACAATAAAAGAACAAAAAAAAATCTAAAAATAAAAAAGTAGCTGCAAAGGACCCTCAACCCCCCCCCCCACACACAAAAAAAAAGATAAAAATAAAAAAATAAAATAAAATAAAGGATTTTTTCAGTGTCAATAGCCCGCCGCTGCATTTCCCATTTCCTGCACAAATGGGTCAATGAATCCTTCTTCAGGTCTGGTCGAGGACTTCTTGAACCGAAACTTTAATTAATAGACGCCGTTTTATTGAAGAATTGTGTAATCGTGAGTTGGAAGATTGAAGAGGCGATTATTCCGGGTCACCTCACTGGCTGAATCAAATGAGATGTTCGGGAGTTATGACGGCGAGGGAGAGATGAAGAAGAGATGAGGGGAGGGGGGATGAGGGGAGGGGGGAGGGAGGGATGGAGGGGGGAGGGGAGGAAGGGGGAAGGGGAAGGGGGGGGGAGAGGAGGGAAGGGGAGGGGGATGGGGGTTGGGTCGAGGAGGGAAGGGGTCGATAAGGGAAGAGAGGGGGGGGTCGATGAGGGAAGGGGAGGGAGGGGGGATATGTAGTTAGAGAGGGAGTTTCGGTTTCTGGTTTGAAGGTGGTAGTAGTAGTAGTAGTAATAGTTGTTTAGTAATGGTAGTGATGTTATTATCATTATCATTATCATTATGTTTTGTATTATTGTTATTCTTTTTTATTATCATTATCTTTGTGATCTTCATTATCAATATCATTGTTACCTTCATTCTCATGACCATTGTTATTACTGTTATCATTATCATGAATAGCATTATCATCAACATGATATTCATTATCATTATTATTATATTTATTATCATGATTATCATATTCATTATGTTCATTGTTATCATCATCATTAGCATTGTAAATTTGTGATTATTACCATTGTTATAATCATTATTACCATCATTGATATTATGTCATTATCATCATTATTACCATCATTATCAATATCCTCATTTCATTTTTTGTAAATATTATCATCATCATCATTTGATACCAATAACAATGATGATGACAACTGTAATAATGATAATGACAATGATGATTATAACTGCAAAGCTAATAACAATAGAAATGACAATTATAATGATTATGATAATAAGAGTGATAACAATGATAATGCCAATGATAAGAAGAACAATAATGATTATAATAAAAATGATAATGATAATGATAAGCATGATAAAGTTAATACGAGAAAAATAATAATGATAATGATGATAGTTATAGTAATAATAATAATAATAATAATAATAATAATAATGATAATAATGATAATAATAACGATTGTTATAGTAATATCTCAGAATATAGAATAAGAATGAGGATGAAAACAGTAATATAATAATCCCTCTAACGAGGCAAGACCTAATATTCAAAATTTCTGTATTTCATTGCAACGTGAAGAATTTTCATGAGTTGCATAAAGCGCCCAGGAAAAGCACAACCAAGCAAAGGAGAGGCATGAGAAATTCGACCTAATCACCCGGATCAATAAGGCTGGAAATGCGATGGCTCGAGTCTCAATCCGAGAATGTTGCTTTTAGCGGTTGCTATTTTGCCGAGCTTTTTTTTTTTTTTTTTTTTTTTTTGAGATGGGGATGGGGAAGGGAATGGGGGGTTGGGGTGGCTTGGATTCCTCTATGATGTTGTTTTGATGCACGCAAATTCAGCTGATGGGGAATTATTGCATGTCTGGCGCTGGGAAATATGCTCAAGATGGCAATCAATCTTGTAATTACCTAATTCCGA
>NW_028234429.1:25909101-25911601 GCF_977035675.1 Penaeus japonicus | reverse complement strand
ATACATTAGTTTAATTAACATTCTTTTTCATCGCTTTTCTGCCTTAACTAACGCCCCCCTCCTTCTATTCACCTAGTACTAATGAATTATCCACCAAATTCAATTGATCGTTTCCTTCCGCATCTCTCGCACCAGCTCTTCTCCTTCTTATCTCCCCTTCTTCATCTTCCCTCCCTGCCCTCTCCCTCCTTCTGTCCTTCTCCCTCCTTCCCTGGCCTCCCTCTGTCCCTCCTATCCTCCTCACCCCCTCCCTCCCTTCGTCTTACTGCCCCTCGCCTCCCCTGCCCTCACCCCCTCGTCTCCCTGCCCTCCCGCTCCGTCCTTCGGCATCCCTAATCCCTCCCTCTTTCCCTCCATACCCGGCCCTCACACCGTCCCGCTCTTCCCGCCTCCTTGCCCTCACATTCCCCGTTCGCGCTCTCCTTCCCTCCCCGTCCAGCTAGTTCCCTCCCGACGGCCGCGATGTATGAATATTGCAGATGATAGATATTTTATGGAAATGCCATCCGTTAGTTAGACTCGAGGTTCTGTGAGCACTCGACTGCGGTTCCATGTAGTTGGTACATAGTGGGTAAAGTCACGGCTGCTTCATAGATTGTCCGAGTGGTACTGGGTGTTTTTTTTTTTTTTTTTTTTTGGCTTCGGCCTTTTGGGGCATTTTTTGTTTGGGTATGGTGGCGGGAGGGTTGAGAGAGGGGGTAAGATATTTTTTTTTTTTTGGGTTTGGGGAGGGGGTTATGGTCTGGCGGGAGGTGGGGTAGAGGGAGAGGGGGGGGGTGTATAAGGATTTTTTTTTTTTTAGGGGGGGTCTGAAGGAGTGAGGGAGGGGGAGGGGGGGCGGTGGTGGTAACATTTAAAATTGCGCAGTTTACAAAGGAGTGGTCGTTTTATACAAACCCCAATTATTGATTCTTTTTTTCGACGGTTTGGGTCCATATATGGATATGTTGCTTTGTTGGTGGTTGTTATTTGGTTACAGTATTGTTTATTTACATTGGTTTTAGTCTGTTGTTTTTGTGCGACATTGGTGGGGTATTTGTTTTGATATAGAAAATATATTTATAAGAGTTATGCATGATGAGAACGATTTTGGGACTAGTAGATGGACCGATGTATCATGAACATGATAATGATAATGGAAGATGAGCTATTAACGTTATTATCTCATAGTTAGTAGCAGTATCATTTAGTGTTTATTTTAGCAGGAGTAGGTAATAGTAGTAGGCGTTGGAGGAGGTGGAGTAGTAGGATAGTAGTAGTAGTTAGCAGTATGCATGAATAGTAGCAATATGAAATAAAAATTTTAATTGGTTATACATAGTTGTAATGGTATTGTTCCATTGTTAGTAATAGTTATTCTTAAGTATATCAGGATTAACATTAGTGAGTGATGTACGACTAAAGCCTTTCGACTTTCTAAATAAAGGGAATACCAATAACGATATTAGAAATATACAATAAAAGGGACACCTACATACAAGATAAGAATGAGGGTGCTTAAGAGGTTATTATTAGCATTTCATAATTATCATCATTCTTATAACGTATTTAAGCAAGATAATTATTAATATAATGAATCCATTTGTACCAGAGGCCCTCCGTTAGTGGTGCTTTTTTCAAGCAGTGGTGGTGATGTACGATCTACTACTTCCCCTCCCCCCCCCTCTCCCCGAGTATGAGAGATGAGAGGAGAGAGAGAGAGAGATGAGAGAGTATGATTGCAATATTGAAAGAGAGGGATGGAAAAAAGAGTGAGAGATGAGGAAGAATGAAAGATAGATAGGAAAAAAATAGTAGAGAGAGAGATGAGGGAGATAGAGATGAGAGAGAGAGAGTAAGAGAGTGAGAGAGAGAGAAAGTATATGTAGATGTGAAAGAGAAAGAGAAGATATATAAATGGAGGAGAGTGAGAGAGAGAAATAAAAAGAGTAGAGTGATAGAGAGATAATAAAAAAAGGAATGAGAGTAAATAAGTGATGTAGAGTGAGTAGGAGTGAGTAGATATGGACTTAACTCGCGTCGGCCACTGATCGTTAAATTGGTCATTTCGCAAATAGCAAATAATAAAAAGTCAAAGCCCCGGAGTTAATGATAGGGAGCGTAAGGAGGAGGGGGGGCGACGTATGAGGAGAGGGGACAGGGAAGAAGAGGTGGGAAGGGAGAGGATGGACGGGGAGAGACTGGAGGAGAAAAGGTAAGAGGAGGGTGGGAGGGGAGAAAGGCAGAGGATGAGAGGAGGCGAAGAGAGGAGAGAGTGGGAGTTGTAAGTGGAGAAGAGGGAAGAGGTATTAGAGAGGGCGAAGAGTCGAAAGAGGCGAAAAAGGGAGAGATGGGAGAATGTTACTAGTTGCGTGGGGAAGAGATGACTAAAAGGAGGGACCTAAGAGAGGGTAGAGGAGGAAAACGGGTGAGAGAAGAGGAGTAAAACTGGAGAAGGGAGAGGGAGTTCATAAAACGGGAGCGAGAGAGGAGAAAACGGAGGGGGGGAGGGAGAAAGGGG
>NW_028234429.1:25891029-25896029 GCF_977035675.1 Penaeus japonicus | reverse complement strand
CTCTCTCTCTCTCTCTCTCTCTCTCTCTCTCTCTCTCTCTCTCTCTCTCTCTCTCTCTCTCTCTCTCTCTTTGTCTCTTGTTCTTGCTCTCTCGCCCTCTTCCCCCTCTTTCTCTCTTTGTCTCTTGTTCTTGCTCTCTCGCCCTCTTCCCCCCCTCTCTCTCTCTCTCTCTCTCTCTCTCTCTCTCTCTCTCTCTCTCTCTCCCTCTCTCTCTCTCCCTCTCCTCTCTCTCTCTCCTCTCTCTCTCTCTCTCTCTCTCTCTCTCTCCCTCTCTCTCTCTTCTCTCTCTCTCTCTCTCCTCCTTCTCTCTCTCTCTCTCTCTCTCTCTCTCTCTCTCTCTCTCTCTCTCTCTCTCTCCTCCTTCTCTCTCCTCTCTCTCCTTCTCTCTCTCTCTCTCTATCTCTCCTTCTCTCTCTCTCTCTCTTCCTCTCCTTCTCTCTCTCTCCCCCGCTCTCTCTCTCTCTCTCTCTCTCTCTCTCTCTCTCTCTCTCTCTCTCTCTCTCTCTCTCTCTCTCTCTCTCTCTCTCTCTCTCTCTCTCTCTCTCTCTCTCTCTCTTTGTCTCTTGTTCTTGCTCTCTCGCCCTCTCCCCCCCTCTTTCTATCTCTCTCTCCTCCTCTCTCTTTCCTTCCCTATTTTTCGACCTGTCATCCACTTTCCTATTTTATATTTGTTTTTCTTATATTGCCTTAGGTTCTTCTGATTTACTCTCTCTTTTATTTTTTATGGCAATATTAAGATGAAGCAAAGGGAAGAAAAGGACGAAATTCGAGAAGAACAAAGGAATCCATAGCAACAAGACAGAGACAGTGTTGTGAAGGAGAAGATATAACAGAACGAATAGATAAGGATGATATATATATATATATATATATATATATATATATATATATATATATATATATATATACGTAGTTATAATGACAAAGTAGTAACAAAGGTTAGAAAAATGAAGAGAGAAAAAAAGAAAGAAGAAAAGGGAAAAGGCATAAGGATAACATCAGAGGCGTGTCCAGCATGAGACATGAAGCAAACACGTAAGGGGGTGGGATGGGGGGAGGGGGTGACAGAGGGGAGTAAGGAGGATCTGAAGAATTAGTGGAGAGTTAGGGGGAGGGGGGAGGAGTAGGGATAAGCACCCACTTTGACAATGCAGCAGCAAAAAGAAAAGAAATGAGAGAAAGAGGGAATGGAAAAAAAATCTAAGACCAGGTGTGCCATTACCATAATGAAGTGTGTGATCGATCGCAGATTTACGATAAGGGCAACGATGGCACGGTCTTTGAACAAGAGGAAGCATCATCATTTCATTCGATCGTGTACTTATTACTACTCTTTTTTCTATTCATTTATTTATTTATTTATCTGTTTATTTATCTGTCTATTCAATTTTTTGTAGGGACGATATTTGTCGCTTGTTCATTGAGCTGTCTGTTAAACTGTATGGATACATGTAAGCACACACGCAGACACACACACACACACACACACACACACACACACATACACACACACACACACACACACACACACACACACACACACCAGTTTCGCCGACCACTGTAATATGTAATCTGCTTGATAACATAAGGAAACAATGAGTCGGACTGCTTGAAAAAATCACATTATCAAACAAGCCGCTTGGTATCAGGGAGGGGAGGTCATGAGTAGCAATTGCAAGAGAGATAGCAGGGTGGATTGCGTCTACTTCAAAAAGGTTTTTGATAATTTAGCACATCGTAGACCAGTATGGAAATTGGAGTACTAAAGTGGCGTTAAAGGGAAAAGAAAATGGAGGGAAGATTTTCAACTCGAAAGATAAATGAGGACAGTGATTAGAGGGAAATAGCATCCATGGAGACGAGTAACCAGCGGAGTACGTCAAGGACCAGTCTTGGAACCGATTATGTTAATCATTTCTATCAATCATTTGGGATCGAACACAAGTACATGTGGCAACCTAAATATCATTTGCAGACGATGCAAAGAGAGAAAAAAGAGGCAAAAAAGGGTTAAGCTTCCAGAGGGACTTGAAGAACATTCGTGTGAAGTTGTATTCAGAAGATAGAATTCAACACCAATAGATGTCATATGGAGAGGATCGGGGAGAGTAAGAATCGACCACTATGCCAATACGAGTTAGGAGTCAGTATTCGATACAGCGAACAAAGGAAACGACCTTGGAATAATCGGAAACGGAAACAGATCCAGATGATCATATAACCGAAAAAAGCTAATTAAATCAGAGTATTGATCGCAAACATAAAGAGGGGATTCATGTGTGCGGACGAAATCATGATGTGAAAGGATGTTATGATCTTAAGATATGCTCTTGAATACGCGGAAGTATTACGGAGCGTTTACTTGAAAAACGATGTAGATAAATTGGAAAAAAGTTCAAAGAGCGGTCACAAGATTGGTGTCAAAATTATGAGAGCTACGAAGAAGAATTTTTTAAAAATAAGACTTGATACTTTGGAGGAAAGAAGAAAAAGTGATATAGTGATTATGCTGTACAACTATTTCATAGTAACAGTTAAGTTGGGCAAGAATATTTTTTTATGTTTTTTAATACAACTAGAACGAGGAGTCACAAAACAAAACAAAAATCAAAGTAAAAGAGGCGACAAAGATGTTTGAAAAAAAGAATCCATTTTCCAACCAGAACAATTGATGGATGGATCGGCCTCACCTGAAAAAAAAAGTTATACGATCCTGGAAAACAACTAAGCGGCAACCCTCCAACTACTAGCCCAAAACCTTACTTTCATCCTCCTTGACATAATGATAACTCTGAAATGAAAACAGCAAACTTAGCATAAAAACAACTCAAAATAGCATACATAGAGAGTTATCAGACCTTCGCTTTGCCCTGGAGAAATGAGACCTCGTCGGCCAGCAGCGTCTTGAGAGGGAGCAAGCACAAATATTTGGACAGACGGCACGGACAAATCGTTCTCGCGTCCCCTCCTATCCCTCCCCCTTCCCCCTCCTTCCCATCCCCCTTCCCCCCTCCTCCCCCTCCCTCTCTCCTCCTTCGCCTCCCCCTCCCTCTCTCCTCCTTCCCCTCACCCTTCTCCCCCTCCTTCCCCTCCCCCACCCTCTCTCCTCCTTCCCCTCACCCTTCTCCCCCTCCTTCCCCTCCCCCACCCTCTCTCCTCCTTCCCCTCACCCTTCTCCCCCTCCTTCCCCTCCCCCACCATCTCCCTTTTTCCCTCTCTCCTTCCTCTTCGCTCTCCCCTTCCCTTTCCTCCTTCCTTCTCCCTCCCTCATTCTCCCTTTTTTCCCCTTCCTCCCTTCCTCTTCGCTCTCCCCATCCCTTTCCTCCTTCCTTCTCCCTCCCTCCCTCTCCCTCTCTTCCCCCGTCCCCTTACTCTCTTTCTCTTCACTTTCCGTCTCCCTTTCCTCCTCCCTGCAATTTTCGTCCTTCCTTCCCATCATCTCATAATCTCACTGCCTTTTCTCCTCATTTCCTCTTCATTATATATTCCCCTCACATCTTCCCCATATCCCTTTATTTTCTCTTCTCCCCTCTTAATCTTACCCCTCATCTTCCCATTATCACCTCATCAAGTTCCCCCGTTATCTCCTCATATTTCCCCTCATCTTATCCCCCCTACAACTCATCCTTCCCCTCACCGTCTCCCCTCAACTCCCCACCCCCTTTATATCTGTCCCCATATCTCATTTTCCTCCTCTCACCTCCTCCCCCTCATCTCATCTTTCTTCTCACCTTTCCCCTCATCTCGTCATCTTCTTCCCCTCATTTCATCTTTCCTCTCACCTTCCCCTCATCTCGCCATCTTCCTCCCCCGCATCTCATCTTTCCTCTCACCTTCCCCTCATCTCGTCCTCTTCCTCCCCCGCATCTCATCTTTCCTCTCACCTTCCCCTCATCTCGTCATCTTCCTCCCCCGCATCTCATCTTTCCTCTCACCTTTCCCTTCATCTCGTCATCTTCCTCCTCTCATCTCTCCATCTTCCTCCCCTCATTTTAGCATCCGTCCTTCCCTCCTTCCCATGACGAAGCGGAGGTCGGAAGAGGTCAACATCATCTGCTTAAAAACGTGGTGGAGTGAGGGGAAAATCTTGGGTCTTTAAGTGTAGGTTTTATCTTTACCCCTTATCCTTTTTCTTTTTTTACTATTATTATTATTATTATTTTTTTTTTTTGTCCTTTTCTCCTAATTCTTCTTGTTTCGTTTAACTTTTCCTTCATTTGGACGTTGTTTTTGCCTTTTTGTTTCTTTTGTTTCTCTTTTCCCTTTTTCCTTCTTCTTCTTCGTTTGGTTTGATTCTTTTTTCTCTCTCTCTCTTTTTCCACTTTCCTATAATTTTTTTTTTTTTTTTTTTTTTTTTTTTTTTTTTTGCTTAATTCATTCATGTGCATATTCTAGCCTCCGTTCTTTTCTTTCTTCTTTCTTTCCTTCTTTCGTCGCATTTTTTTCTGTCTTTGTGTCTGTCTGTCTGTTCCTTTATCTCTATTTTTTGATTAATTCCAACGCTTGCTTTCCTATATTTTCATCGTAGTGTAGTAGGGGGTAGGGGGTAGGGGGGCTGGAAGGACGGGCTGACGAGTGAAAAAGGAATGGGGGAAGAAGTCGAAGGGTCAAAGGGGAGTGGGGCAATGGGGATAGGGAAGGGATAGGAGGAATGGACGAGAAGGAGGAATGAGAAGAAGTGGGAAAGGAAGATGGGAAGGGGGGAGGGAGGTTGAGATGGGAAAACAGAATGGAGCAATGAGACAAAGAGAGAGAAAGAGAGAGAGAGAGAGAGAGAGAGAGAGAGAGAGAGAGAGAGAGAGAGAGAGAGAGAGAGAGAGAGAGAGAGAGAGAGAGAGAGAGAGAGAGAGAGAGAGAGAGAGAGAGAGAGAGAGAGAGAGAGAGAGAGAGAGAGGGAGAGAGAGAGAGAGAGAAGAAAAGAGAGAGAGAGAGAGAGAGAGAGAGAGAGAGAGAGAGAGAGAGAGAGAGAGAGAGAGAGAGAGAGAGAGAGAGAGAGACAG
>NW_028234429.1:25880632-25883429 GCF_977035675.1 Penaeus japonicus | reverse complement strand
ATGATAATGATTATAGTAATATCCAAATATATAGTAATAATGATCAGGATGATGATGAAAATAATGATAACACAAGTAGTAACAAAAGTAGTATCGATAGGAAAATGATAATAATAATGTAATTACGATAATGATAATGACACGGTAACAATTACAATGTCGATATAGCAATGATAAGGATAATGAGGATGGAGATGATAATACAAATAACATTGATATTATAATTGCACTTTCATTACACCTCTTTCATTAGCATCATATAACTGTTGTTCAGAATAACGATGTTTGTTCCTATCTTAAACACCCTATTAATGTCTAACATCAACACTGTCGCTTGTGTGATCCAAATTTGTCATCGTCGTAAAGATAATTTAACTGCTTATCTTATATTTTGAAAACCCTTGGAACATGCCTTTTTTTCATGCGTTTTTCTTTCTTAGATATTTCGGCTTGAATTATCCCTCACATATATTTTTTTTCCTTTCCACTAAAATAAAAAAAATATATATATATAAAATGAAATGCATATATAGACGAAATCTAGTCATAATTGACCTATCATAAACTTCAATTGTATTTGTCACATATGAAGAATAAGATTTTAAGGACACACACAAGGATACTTAGAGGAACTTAACGGATTTCGTATACACGCATGGAGAGTTATATATGTGTATGTATAAAAAAATATATACCTATATAGATGTACATATTAATGCATCCCCCCCCCCCTCTCTCTCTCTCTCTCTCTCTCTCACTCTCTCTCTCTCTCACTCTCTCACTCTCTCTCTCTCACTCTCTCACTCACTCTCACTCTCATTCTCACTCACTCACTCTCACTCTCACACTCTCTCACTCCTCTCACTACCTTTACTCTTCTCACTCACATCACTCACTCACTCACATCACTCACTCACATCTCTCTCTCTCGCTCTCGCTCTCTCTCTCTCTCTCTCTATCGATCTCTACTCTTTCTCTCTCTCTCTCTCTCTTTCTCTCTATCCCTCTCTCTCTCTCTCTCTCTCTCTCTCTCTCTCTCTCTCTCTCTCTCTCTCTCTCTCTCTCTCTCTTCTCTTTATATACATATCTATATATATACTATAAATATCAATATATATTATAATACTATACTTATATAGGTATAGTTTTATTTATATATATTTATATACTTATGTTAGTATGTATATATATATATATAAAATAGTAATTATATAATATATTATATATATATTATATAGGGTAATATATATATTTACATGTAAATAGATACTTATGTCATATCGTAAATACATACATATATATATATATACTCTATATATATTATTTTTTACATATATACCATAAAATGCATACATTTTAGAAAGATACATATGTGTGTGAAGTGTTTGTATTACACACACACATCAACTATATATATATATATATATTATATAATATATATATATATTATATATATATATTAAACAAATACCTATAATCATCAAATAGCTATAAAAAAACTATAATATATATTATATATAGTAATATACACACACACACACCACACACACCACACACAAACACACACACACACACACACAATATATATATATATATGTATATAATGATATATATATATAGTAAATATATATATAATATATACACACACTCACACACACACACCACGCACACACACACACACACA
The DNA here is from genome assembly GCF_977035675.1 of Penaeus japonicus. Lineage (NCBI taxonomy): Eukaryota > Metazoa > Arthropoda > Malacostraca > Decapoda > Penaeidae > Penaeus > Penaeus japonicus. The sequence goes on along the minus strand of NW_028234429.1, from coordinate 25,881,745 downwards.
CACACACACACACACACACAACAGATATAATATATATAAATATATTTATATATATATATATATAATATATATATTAAATTTAAATAAAACTATAAACTTAACTCTATATATCGAGTTATATGTGATAGTGTTGCTGTGTGTGTGTGGTTAGGTGTGTGAAGTGTGTGTGTGCGGAGTAGGTGTGTGGTGATGTTGTGTGTGTGTGTGTGTGTGTGTGTGTGTGTGTGTGTGTGTATATGATAAGTATATATATCTATATATAGTATATATTTATATATATATTAAATTTATATATATATAGATATATATATATATATATATATATATTATATATACCTCATATACATATACATATAGTATGAATATACATATTACATATAGATACAAGTGAGATAAAAATATTAGATGGCTCAACACACACAGGCACACAGTATATATCATATGAATGTAGATAGATACATACACAGATACATTGTCCAGGCACAGAAATATGGGGTACAGATAAAATAGAACAATGGGACATGTAAATGTGGTTGAATGTTGACACGTGGAGAGATGCACGTAAATACTCATACAATGCGCACATACTGACAAAACAGAAATACAGACACACACACACATACACAAACATATACATACAGAAAAACAAACACACACTTACACAACTAAATACACACAAAGAGGCAAACATCAAACAAACACACACATACAGACAACCTCACAATCAAACAAACACACATCGACAACCTCACAAACAAACAAACACACATAGACAACCTCACAAACAAACGAACAAACGCACACACACAGACTAACAAACACACACACAAACAAACAAACAAACACCAAAACTACTCTCCTCCTCTAACACCCCCCCCTACCCCACCCCCTCTCCCGCAACATACATGCAGAGCGACATATGCAGGATGAGTTTAGACACCTGAGTTATTATCATTTAAATGAGAAATGGGCGTGAGAGACAGAAATTATGGGAGGACGGGCGGGCTCAGAGAGGTCCTCGGTGTAAGCAGAATATAGTGTCCATGAGCGGTTATCAGGGTACACATGAAAGCCAAGGGTGGGGGTGGGGGGGGAGGTATCTGAGAGCAGAGG
>NW_028234429.1:25863132-25865632 GCF_977035675.1 Penaeus japonicus | reverse complement strand
TATCATTATCATTACTATCGTTGATGTCATCATTATTATTATCATTACTATCACTCTTATTACCATCATTAATAATAACAAGGATGATAATAATTGCAATAATATCTATAAGGATAATACAAATAATAATGCCAATGATAATACTAACAATGATGAGTATGTTAATGATGGTGATAATGATAACAATAATCGTATTTTTTATTTTTATTATTACTATCATTATTTTTATAATTCCTATCATTATCATCATTTTTGTTATCATCACTATTATCATTTTCATCATAATGATCGTTACTCTCATGATTATTAATTTTATAATCATTATCACTATGGATTATGGCAAGTAACTCCTACCGACTATATGAGTAATGAAAGCTGAATTGCTATTGTCAGAAATAATGATGACAAGATAATAAGCAGAAAATAACGATAGACATCATTGGGGTAATTAGAACGCAAGGATAATTATGATAATAAAACAAAAAAATATATATATTGTTATTATAATGGTAATAAGGATATTTACAGTAATGATTAATGTTTCATATTTCAGCAATATCTATAAAAACAAAAACAATAAGTGCAAGAATTATAGAGATGTCAATAACAATAATGCCAATAATAGTTATAGTTTATAAGGATTGTGAGAATGATGATAATGATGATCTTGACTCTAATAAAATGACAATGACAATACCTCTAATGGTAACAAAAATGATAATCACATAAACACATACATAAATACGTACATCCATTTTCAAACAATAAAGATTATTATAAAGAAGACATACACACATACATTCTAAATTCCAAAACGAAATGCGATTAACATCTCCACCCCACCCCACCCCCCACCTACACCCCACCCCTACCCACCCAACACCCCGACAAAAAGGTAAACAAAAATCTTTAATAGAAAACGGGAATAAGGCAGATCAGGCACGGAAGAACTGAAATGATTAAAGGAAAGAGTAACGAATATCGAATTAGACGTGATTAAAATAGGGGAAGAGGAACAGAGGAAGAGGGGACAACACACTCACACACTGAGATTTATTTAGTCCGTTATATAATACAGGGTTTTATTTTCTTTTTGGAAATTCTGGTCGACATTTTGGGTGTGGATTCTATAGGGACGCGGGAACGGTTCATTCGCTCGGTTTATTTATTCATTTATTTTTTCTTAGATTATTATTGTGGTGTGGATTGATTTGTCTTTTTGTTTTGTTTTGTTTAGAATTATGCTCTTTACGTATACCGTGATAAATATGTGATATTCTTTCCTCCGGAGTATTTGATGGTAGGATGAGAAGTAAAAGAGGAAGAACATGAAGGAACGATAATAAAAAAAAGGAATGATTAAAACTGAAAAAAGGGACAAAAGAGAAAAAGAAAAACAAGTAAAAGGACGAAAGAGAAAGAAAGAAAAACAAGGAAAAGGGATTAAAGAAGCAAAAGGGACGAAAGAGAAAGAGAAAAACAGAGAAAGAAAAGGAAGACCATATTTTAAGGTTACAATATAAATCATACAAGGCAACCCCCTATAAGAGAAATTTACGTAAATACGACGATAAAAAAATATAGTAAAAGAGAAAACAGGACGAAAGAAAAAGAACGAAACACAAAAAAAGAAAAAAATAATAATGATAACAAATAATAATAATAGATAAATAAAAAAATCACGTAAATAAAACGCAAAAAAAAAAAAAAAAAAAAAAAAAAAGTCAACCCTCAGCAAGCCAGGATAACCTTCCACCCAAACCCCAGCTTGACAGTGAAGCCTCACGTGACTGAAGCCGGAGCGAGGCGTCGAGCAAATGCAGGGCCACTTCTCTCCTCTCATTAACCGGAGGCGTAAGGTACTTCCGGGTCGGATTTCAGTTTTAGTCTTAGGCCTATTTCAACTGCAATGTTGGTTTTGTTGTTGGTGGTGGTGTTGGTAAGCTGTATATGGACTCGTCAATAATGTAGACATAGGGATGCAGATTCAGCCAAAGATATTGTAGAATATATGTATACTTTACTTCCTTTTATTTCTTTGTCTCTGTTTTTGTTCCTCCTCTCCTCTCTGTATTTCCTTCTCTCTCTCTCTCTCTCTCTCTCTCTCTCTCTCTCTCTCTCTCTCTCTCCTTCTCTCTCTCTCTCTCTCTCTCTCTCTCTCTCTCTCTCTCTCTCTCTCTCTCTCTCTCTCTCTCTCTCTCTCTCTCTCTCTCTCTCTCTCTCTCTCCCTCCCTCTCTCCTTCTCTCTCTCTCCCCCTCTCTCTCTTCCACAAACACACTCTTAACCCACCCACCGACAAACAGACACCCAGGAACAAGAAAACTTAGCCCGGAAATATCCATAAAAGTCTTGAAAAGGACTGATCAGAAAAGAGTGCAAGTCCCACGAAAGGAGGCGACAGCAGGAGGAGAGGGTATGATGAAAGCGCCCTCGAGGGACCAGGTGGAATGAGGCGTAGAGTGGGTTTTGCAATATCTCGGGAGATGAAATCCAGTCTGC
>NW_028234429.1:25830632-25835632 GCF_977035675.1 Penaeus japonicus | reverse complement strand
TTCTTTTTTTTATTTCATTCGTTCTATGACTATGAAAAAAGAAAAGAAAAAAAAGAAATCAGTCTAATAACCTTATAGTTTAGCAGTTGCTAGATTTCTAATATGATTAATGGATTACTTAAAGACCTGTCTAGTATGAGTAATAATTTCCTAACCATTGTGCATCGCCAAGCTGGAAGATCCCGTGATTTATTACAGATTTGCGAAATCTAGTTTTTATCTTACTGTGAATAGCTCGTAATATATTATATTTTAATTCCTGATTATTGTATTCATATTCGGAGCGGTGTAGGGAGGGCATGGAAGTGTTCTTAATGAAGTTAAAAAATCGGATATTTCTACAATCCTGTGCTGAAATTTGATAATAGATAAATTTATCTATCTATCTATATCTATATATATATATATTTGTTTTTCTATTATATTTTACTATCATTGGGTTTAGTATTGCATGCTTTCGGCAGCAAAGTTCTCAAGTTTACCATTAAGTTGATTGCAGGGAAAACATCCACATCGGGATTAATGTTGGCTATTAGATTATTCGATCTTTGACAATTGCGATGTTGCATAATTCATTAATGTTAGCATGAATTTGTACTTTTACATCCCTGATTGCATAATCTTTGTTAATAGAATCAGTAATATTACCAAGTTAGTGTGTCCGAGATGCTGCCATACTTCAATCTTTGACCTTTCTCTTCCGAGAAGGCTAAGATTTTCAACATTACTCCTCATAACACAGTATTCACTAGCATGATTAATCTATCCCAAAGCTTTACATATTATGATCATATTTTTGAGAGCGTGAAAAGTAGGACATCATTACCATATATGGAAGCATTGCAGCAAATATGTCACGCATAGCAACCTTAGTTTAACGTCTATATATAGAAGGCAGAGGAGAGAACTGTGATTATCTCTTCTTCCTTGGCGCCATTTATTTATTTTTTTTTTTTATTAAGAATGATATCGAAACTTTACCACCCTACTTGACAACTGCAAACATTAAAGTCATAATTGAAATCCCTGCATAGGATAACTTTGAACCCCTCGTGTATGATAACTCTAGAAAAAAAAAAATGTATAACACATCTTGTTAAATTTCACAGCTAGATTGTGTATTAGAATCATTCACTATCATTATCATTGCTACTGTGGTTTGTCGTGGTCTTATTGTTATCACTATCATTATTATTGTCGGTATCATCGTCATTATTACCATCGTTATTATTATGATCAACTACATTATAATTGTCGTTATTATATTTATTATTATAATTGTTATTGTCATTATTATGATGATTATTATCATCATCATTAGTGCTGTTATTGACAGTTTTTATTATCGTTATTATCATTATTATTGTCAATATTTCTAATATAATCATTATTAGTACTATGTTAATGATTATCATTACTAGAAAGAGAGAGAGAGAAAGAGAGAGAGACAGAGAGAGAGAGAGAGAGAGGAGAGAGAGAGAGAGAGAGAGAGAGAGAGAGAGAGAGAGAGAGAGAAAGAGAAAGAGAGAGAGAGAGAGAAAGAGAGAGAGAGAGAGAGAGTGGGGGAGTCCGATAGAGAAGAAAAGGGAAAAGGACAGAGAGAGAGAGACAGGGAGAAATATAAAGCAACACGAATGAGAAAAGAAAAGTTCAGAAGAAAAGGAACAGAAGAGATAGATCAATCAGTAGACCAGTAGAGAGAGAGAGAGTAATAACCAAGATTAACAAGTGAAGCTCCTCAGCAGGTACAGTCACCCAGGGTTGATACCCCAAACACTTTTGCTGGGTTTATTGTTAGCGAATCCGTTCCGCCAACATTGCACACCCGCCAAATTGTGGAAATCAGGAACAAATTGATCTAAGGCTATTTGGGCATGCGACAAAGCTTGTTTATTCATAGGCCAGCGAAGGTCGCTCTATCGTAAACACTTATTGAGATGCAGTGAAAGTTGTTGTTGTGGATGTACAGCAGAGAGAGAGAGAGAGAGAGGGTGGGGGTGGGGGGGGAAGGGAAAGGGGAAGGAGATAGGGAAGTAGGGAGGGAGAGAGGGAAGTAAGGGGAGAGAGACGGAAGGAGGGAGGGTGAGAGGGAAGGAGGGAGAGAAGGAAGAAGGAAGGAGGGAGAGAGAGAGAGAGGGGGGGGGGGAAGAGAAAGAAAGGAAGAAAGAAAGAAAGAGAAAGAAAAAAAAAAGAGTGAGAGAGAAAGAAAAAGAAAAAAGAAGGATTGGATATATATAGAAAGAGAGGTTTCCAATAGTTTACAATCCAGTTGCGACTTGGAAACTGAGTAAACAGAAAGAAGAGAGAGAAAGAGAGAGAGAGAGAAAAAAAACTAAACTCGAAAAACAAACAGAAAAAAACACACATTACTTATTTAGCATAATAATACATATCGAGGAGGACATCTTGAATGTATGTATCCCAGTCCCCTACTCCACCCTACTCTCCCTCTTCTTCCCTCCCCCTCCCCCTCCTCTCTCTTCTCACATTACTTCCCTTCCTTCCTTCCTTCCCCCTCCCCCTCTTCTCTCTTCTCACGTTGCTTCCCTTCCTTCCTTCCTTCCCCCTCCCGTTCTACCATCCTCCCTTACCCTCCTCTCCCTCCTACGTAACCCCCCCCCCCACTTCCCAAGTTTCCTACTCCTCCTCCTCCATCGTTTGCTTTCTTTCGTGTCGCCGTTTGCCTTTCTCCTCCTCCGCCCCCGTTCGTTTCCGGTATCGCGTTCGCGTTCGCGATTCAGGCGCGCGTCCGTTTCGCCCTCACCCCGGCCGCGCGCGCTCGGGGCGTTCAGCTCCGCCGCACTGGATTGTTGTCTTTTTTCCTTTCCGGTTTTTTTCGTCGTTGTTTTCTTTTTCCCGCCTGGTGCCCCCGTTCCGTTTTTCTCCGCCTTATTCTTCGGGTCGCTCTTCGCTCCGGCGCGGCCGGTTCCGCTATCCGTTCGTGCTTTCCTCTCTCCCCCGGCGCCGCGCCGGCGGCCGCCTCGCACCCCCGGGACCCGGCCCCCCGCCCCCCCCCCCCGCCCCCTATCCTCCCCCATCTGCGGCGCTCCTCGGCCTCGCCCAGCGGCCGCCGGCCCCCGCGCGCGCGGCGTCGTCGCTGCTCGCACCCGCCGTCGGCCCTTTTTTCCGCGCAGAGCGCTACCGTTTATCTTACCGCCGAATGTTCCTTTTCCCGCCGCGCCCCAACTCCTTCGCCACCCTCGCGCCTCTCCTCGCGCTGCAGCGATCGCCCCACTCTACGTTCGGGCCCTCTCGCGGGTCGCCCCTCACGCCCGCTTCGTCGGTATTCGGTTCGCCCGCCGCCCGTTCGTCTTTCCGCCCCCTCCCGCCCGCGCGCTTCGCTCGTCCTCCCGCCACCGGGCGCTGCGCTTCCACCCGGCCTCGCCCGCCCCATCCGGCGCAGCGGCGCCCCGCCGCTTCGGCTCGTTCGCGCACCACGCCTTTTTTTTTTCGGCGCCCCGCCGCCGTGCTCCCTCCCCCGCCGCTCCCGCCCACCGCCCCCCCCCCTCCGCGCCCGCGTTTCGCGCCGGGGTTCCGGTTCGCCCGCACCCCGCTCGGTCGCCCTTCGCATCGCCGGCAACCCCAGGGCGCGCCGCCGCGGCTGGTTTCGGCGCCGCGCCGCCGCGCGCGGTCCGGCGCGTCGCCGTTTTCGTTTCGTTCCCGTTTGTCTTCGCATTCGCCTTCTTTTTCGCGTTTTCCGCGCGTGTTCTTCGCGCTTCGTTCCCGCGCATCGTTTCTCCTTCCGCGCCGCACTTTCGCTCGTCTTCGTCCCCCCGCGCGGTTCGCCCGATTTTCCGTCCTTCGGTCCGGCTCCCGCTTTTCCGCGTTCGCCTTCCTCGTTTTTTTTCGCTATTCGTCCTCGTTTCGCGTTCGCCGGCGGTTTTCCGCCCCTCGCGGCCGTTCTCCCGTCGCTCGTCGCTCTCCGTCGTTTTTCGCTTCCGGGGTTCGTTCGTGTTTTTTCGCGGCATTCCGTTTCGCGTGTCGATCGGTTCGGTTCGCCGCCCTTTTTCGTTTCGTTCGCTTCCGTTTTTCGCGCCCCCGCTCGTTTTTCCGTCGTCCGGTTCGCGTCCCGCCGTCGCCCGTTCCGTTCGTTTTCGGTTCTTCTCCCTCGCTCCTGATCCCCCCTAACTTCGGCGTCTTCTTCGTTCCTCGTTTTTCCCTTCGCCGGTTCCCTTTTCTTTTCGCCCGTTTTTCATTTTTCGCCGCCTTTCGCGCGCCCGCGTTTTCGTCCTCGTTCGTTTTCGATCCGCGCCGCCCCCCCCCGGACCTGTTTCGGTCGTCGATTTTTCGGGTTTTCTTTTTTCGCTTTTCGCGTATTCCGGCCGTTTTCTTTCGTTTCTTCGCCGCGCGCGGTTCGTTCGTTCTTTCGTCGCTCTTCCGCTTTTCGTTCCCGTCGTCTTCGTGTGTTTTTCGGCGTTCGTTCGCTTCTTTTCCCGCTGCGTTCGCCGCCTTCGTGTTCGCGTTGTTTTTCGTTCCGTTCTTAGATTTCGGTTTGGGAGAGGAGATCGCCTCTGCGTTCGCCGTTTTTCGTTCACTTCGCGCAGCGTTTCGCGCGCTCGGTCCGCCAGTCGGTTTTTCCGCGTCTGTTTTCCGCGCGCCTTTTCCCGCGCCTTTCGCGTTTGTCGGTTCGTTTCTTTTGCTTTCGTCGCTCTTCGTTTCGCACGTTTCGGTTTCGCGTCGCGTTTCGCGTTTATTCGCCTCGCGCGTTTCGTTTCCGTTCGCCTGTTTCGCTCGCCGCGGCGTTCGCCGGGGCCGCTGTTTCTTGTCTTCCGCTTTCGTTTTTGTTCGTTCTTTCGCCGTTCTCCGCGCCGTTCGTTCCGCGCGCGCGCCCGTTCGTTTCGCGCGTTTCCTTTTTTCGCGGCCTTCGTTTTCGTTCTTTTTCCCGGTTCGGGTTCCGTTCCCTCTTCGTCCGGTTCTTCGCGCGGCGGTCGCGTCGGTTTCGCGCTTTCCGGTTTTTCGTCGTTTTTTTTTCCTCCTCCTCTCGTGTTTCCCGCTTCTTC
>NW_028234429.1:25793132-25795632 GCF_977035675.1 Penaeus japonicus | reverse complement strand
TATCGCCCCTTCTCTCCCCGTCTTTCTCCCACACGATAACCTCCCACTTACCCCCCCCCCTTCTCTTCTTTCTCCTCCCCTTTCCTCATTTTCCCTTCTATCTCCTTCCTTCTCCGGTCCTTCTCACGCATGATAACCCTCCACTCCCTTTCCCCTCCCTTACCTCCCTTTACTTCTCCTTCCCTTCCATCTCTTTCCCTCCCCCTTCCCTTCCCTGCCTTTCCCGTTCCCTCTCCTTTCCTTCTAACGCACTATAATATCCTTTCACTTTCTGTTTCCCTCCCCCGTCTTCTCCTCCACGATAACCTTCCCTCTCATTCCTTCCCCCCGACACTCTCCCAAATGATAAGCGCCAACCTCCCTTTCCCTTCCCTTCTCTTCCCTCCCTGTCTCTCTCCTCTCCTTCCCTTCCCTCCCTTTCCCTTCCCTCACATCCCTTTCCCGCTCCTTCTCTTCCCATCTCTATCTCTCCCCCCCTTTCACTTCCCTTCCCTTCCCTCCCTTTCCCTTCTCTTCTCTCCCTTTCCCTTCCCTTCCATTCCCTTCTCTCCCTTCCCTCCCTTTCCCTTCTCTTCCCTTCACTTCCCTTCCTTTCTCTCCCCTCCCTTTCCCTTCCCTTCCCTTCCCTTCCCTTCCTTTCTCTCCCCTCCCTTTCCCTTCCCTTCCCTCCCTTTCCCTTCTCTTCCCTTCACTTCCCTTCCTTTCTCTCCCCTCCCTTTCCCTTCCCTCCCTTTCCCTTCTCTTCCCTTCACTTCCCTTCCTTTCTCTCCCCTCCCTTTCCCTTCCCTTCCCTCCCTTTCCCTCCCCCGTCCTGCCCCTATACGATAACCCTCCCAAAACGAAAATGAAATCCCTTAGAAATCGCGTGTCACAAGTGCCTGCGAGTGCCATTGGTTTCATTAAAGCTCTGTAACAGACCCCTGCACAGGACCTGACATCCAGGCAAGGGGCGCCCTCTCGCTCGCACGCTCTTTCGCTCTCTCGTTGTCTGCTTCTCACGCTCTTCTGCTTTCTCGCTCTTAATCCCTGTCGTCTCTTTCTCTCTTCCTCTGTCTCTGTCTCTTTCTCTCTTCCTCTGTCTCTGTCTCTCTCTCTCTCTCTCTCTCTCTCTCTCTCTCTCTCTCTCTCTCTCTCTCTCTCTCTCTCTCTCTCTCTCTCTCTCTCTCTCTCTCTCTCTCTCTCTCTCTCTCTCTCTCTCTCTCTCTCTCTCTCTTTCTCTCTCTCTCTCTAAGCCATTCTTCTCTCTCTCTCTTGCTTTGTGTAAATTTCTCTCCTTCTTTAACCTCCTCTTCCCCCCAAGTGTCCCCGTGTCTTCACGAACCTGTGTATCTCTCTAGTTATATAATCTTTCCTTTTCTCTCTGTCACGCGTATGTCTTTCACTCCGTTAATCTCTCTCCTATTTTTTTTTACCCCCCCCCCCCCCAAAAAAAAAGGAAAAAAAAGAAAAAAAAAGTTTCCTCATGTTCTTAAACTTTTTTTTTTTTTTTTTTTTTTCATCCGTCTCCCTTTCATGTCTCTTCTTTTGGGTTTTAGGAAATATTTTCTTTCCATGTGTGCTTTTCTGCAGTGCTAAAGCCGCTTATCTTCTTTTTGTCCTTTTTCCCTTTATTCGGGTGCTGTTTTTTTTTTTTTTTTCCTTTTCTGTTTAGAGATTTTCCTCTCTTTTGGCTTTCTTGACTCTTTTGTGTTGTTTTATGTGTGTCATTTTCCTTCTTTTACAAATTAAAGTTTGGATCTGATTTTCAATTTAAATTTTTATTTTTTATTTTTTTTTATCTTTTTTACTATTTTTAGCTCCTTCATATCTTTTAATTCTCTAGTTTCACTGCAACTGTTGTTACTATCATTACTGTTTTAGTAATGATAGTAATGATAATGATAATGATTATGGTAATAATCATAGTCATGATAATGATAATAGTAATGGTTATGGCGATAATGAATGATAATGATATTGATAATGATAACAACAACGGTATTGCCATTATTATTTTTACTAGAATTATCATTATTACTATTATCATTATTATCATGAACGATAATAAAAATAAATTGTTTCACTTTTACCCCGTGTTCGAAAGTGATGTATCTTAACAGCACCTTGCCCCTGTTTTGCCGTTCTCAGCACCAGTGCCTTGACGCAGGCTGTTCCTTCTGTCTTTCACCCCCCTCCCTCCCCGTCATCCTCCCCAACACCCCTAATATCCCCCCCCCCCCCACCCCTCCCTTTCAACCCGGTCACCATCGTACCCTAATCTTGGTTAATCTCTCTATTGCTGTCTCTTGTCTTGTCTGTGGCCTGTTTTTTGTTTCTTTTTCTTTTTCTTATTTTTTTTCTTTCTCCTTTTGTGTCCTGATTTTATTTTGTTGTGTGATTTTCTATGTATGTTTATAACTTTCTCTCTGTACGATGTCTTTTTCGCTCGATTTTTTTTCTGCACGTTTTCTTTTCTTTTCTTTTTTTACCCTTTTTCTATCCAATTCTTATCTTTAATGAG
>NW_028234429.1:25710632-25713132 GCF_977035675.1 Penaeus japonicus | reverse complement strand
TCTCTCTCTCTCTCTCTCTCTCTCTATCTTTCTTTCTCGCACGCACGCACACACGCAAACACACACGCACACCCACGCGCGCACGTTCGCACCCCCCCCTCTCTCTTGCTCTCTCTCTCTCCCTCTCCTTCTCCCTCTCGCTCCCCTTCTTTCTCCCTCTCCCTCTCCCTTATCTTCTCTCCTATCTTCTCCACTCCTCCTCCCTCTCTCGTATATCTCTACCCTTATCATAGCATTATCTTACCCGCCTTCATTCTCACACCACCCTGAGCCTCGAGACTTCCACAATCAATTTCCCCATTTCCTCTTAACATTACCTCATTCCCTTCACACTTTTACCCATAATCCACACCATGCTCCCTCTCTTCTCTCCCCCTTCTCTTCTCTCCTTCACCCCTCCTCTTCTCCTTCTCTTCTCTCGTTCACACCTCCTCTCTACCTCCCCTCCTCTCCCCTCCCCTCCTCCTTTTTATAATCCTAACATTAAGGCTCATTTCCCCCTTAAACACCCAACTAATTTCAACCTTTGATCTCACGCAGTCATAGGTCCAACACCTTTGGCCATTAGTTCTAATTCCCTTAAATTGCTCAAGAGTAATAATGGATAATGACGTCATGTACACGTTCGTTTATTCCGATCCTCGTTAACGCCATGTCTGTTTGCACTGTAGGTTAATAGCCCCGTAACTTGGCTTTATGTAGATGGATTAAAGGGTCTGATCTTACTGTCTATCATTTAACTAATTATGTTTGTATACATTAATCTCAGATTGGCGTTTGCATATGCAATGGTCATCGCTAGTGTGTATGTATGCATTGTTTTGAATGACCTCTTTCTTAACTTCTAATTTCTTGTTTTGTATATTCATGTCTTATGATTCTGCTGTCCTTTGTTTTCGATTTGTGTGTGTGGTTTGCCTGCCTTCCTATTTATATACTTGTATATATGTCTGTCATTTTATCCCTTTATATAATTGACTGTTTTCCCATCATTCAACCAATCCTTCTATCCATTCAATTAGTCAATTTCTCTCTCTCTCTCTCTCTCTCTCTCTCTCTCTCTCTCTCTCTCTCTCTCTCTCTCTCTCTCTCTCTCTCTCTCTCTCTCTCTCACCCCTCACTGTTATTCGTAGCACAGTAAACCATAATTGACAATAGCCAAAGACACACGGCACAATACACAGTAACAGCACAGTATGATATACAAATACACACACTGCAATGGAATATAACAGGACAGCATAGTATATAAAACTCACATACTGACGGTTTAATTGCCGATAGAATAATACACAACATTACTCACATCATCATACAACAAAGCGATAGCGTAAAATAGATACACCAATACACACCATACACAAGGATAATAGAGCAAAATACAACAGCACAATGTGGCACACTACGCCAACACTTATAACGACATGCAGTAAAATTCTGCAGCACAATACAGCCTCCAAACAAGGCAAAACGAAGCAAATACAATCCAGCACAACACACCATTATACCCGTGTGCCGCATTACCCAACACACCACGGTGCAATCTACCACCTTATACCTTTCCCGAATACTTCCTTGCAATGCTGGTGTCTATGATTTCGGTATCTGGTATTTCGTGGTTGTGAATTTCTTAGCCTTAGGTGAAAAATATATACATGTATATATATATATATATATATATATATATATATATATATATATATATATATATATATATGATATATATTATAATATATATATATATATATATATATATATATATATATATATATAATATTGCATACGGTGAATTTTATTACGTAGATGAATATAAGTAAATCCTATGTTGAAGGAATATAGGTTAACACTTTGATTATGTAACTATCAGGTAGAAGAATAACTGCAATACGTAGAGGCATAACCTTCTCTTATCGTAACATTAGTGAGTACATGAATTTCGAGAAAATCAAACAAAAGATTTTTTGAAAAATGCTGAGGCTGGTTATCTCCTACATATATATAAGTGAATATCTAAATTACGTAAATATCGAGTATAATATTTTTTGGAATAAGTAAGGGCTGACTATATCCGCTGACCGAATGATTCAAAATGAAAACCCTCGCTCTCTGGAGGAATATTTCAGAACCCGTAATTAATATTCAAAGTGTGACCGAGAAATAAATGATATCAGGACAAGGACACGAGAGGAAGGAGAGAGAGAGGTTTCCGACACTTTAATTTCCACTCGATCGAGGCGAATTGACCGGTGCGGAGTGCCTATTGCATCTCAATGTTTTAATTGCTTTCCCAGAGCGTCGACTGAACGAGTGTAGGATGTACTCGGAGCTTGGCTTGGCTTTTTTTTTTATAAATGAGGAGTAAGAAGGGAGAAAGGAGAGTGGAAGGCAGATAAAGAGGGAGAAATAGAGAGGGAGAAGGAGTGAGAGATAGAGAGGGCGGAGGAGGGAGGAAAGGAAGGAGAGATAGAGAGGGCGAGGATGGGAGGGAAGGAGGAGAGAA
>NW_028234429.1:25670632-25675632 GCF_977035675.1 Penaeus japonicus | reverse complement strand
TCTGTTCTTTTTTATTTTCTTCTTCTTCCTCTTTTTGTCTTCTTTTACTTTTTCTTTATCTTCTTTTTTTCTGTTTTATCCTCTTTCTCTTCATCTTCTTCTTTTTTTAATTCTTTGTCACCATTACCTGTTTGTCTTTTTCCTTATTCTTTAGCCTTTTTTTTTATTATTATTCCTCATTTTGTTATTATAACTATCATAAACATTATTATTATTATTATTTATGTAATGTAATATCTATATAGATAATTAAATGGATTATAATGATGAACAACAACAATTATGATAATCATGATAAAAAGAAAAACAATAGTAATAATGATAATGATAATTGTAATAATCATTATGATCATTTTAATGATCATGAGGATAATGATGATGAATATAGTAATGATAATAATAATTATAATAATAATAATAATAAGAGTAGTAGTACTAGTAACAGTAATGTTGATGAATATAACAATGATAATAATAATAATGGCAATGATAATGATAATAACAATGACGAAAATAAATGTTCTTATCATCATCATTATGTGAACGATTATTATCAGTACCATTTTGATTATTGTTATTATCATCATCATGATGATAATCATCATCATCATTATCATTGTTAATGGAAAAAAAAGTATATTTGAAAATAGTCTTAAATTCACACTTGCCTTGTGTAACGTAGGAATTCATCATTGATGTAAAAATCATAAGAAAGCAATTACCGTTTAATTGATCTCCTTCTGCCTAATTGTTTTGTCTCGTGACTCCATTAGTGCTATGTCTATTAGTGAAAAAGTTGGTTCGACTGTGTCATTCTGTCAGTGGGAGTGAAAAATGTATATATTCATATGTAAGTATTGGCTGAAGTGAGTGAAGGGCTTTTCGAGTTCGCGGAATGCTTTATATATATATCTATATAATATATATATATATATTATATATATATATATATATATATATATATAATATATATATATATAATTATATATATATATATATATATATAATATATATATAATAATATATAACAATATATATATTATATATATATATAGTTATATATATAATATATATAACATATATATATATTATATTATATAATATATATATATATAAATATATAATATATATATAATATATATATATATATATATATATATATATATATAAATATATAAATATTATATATATATTTATATATATATATATATATATATATATATATATAATATATATATAATAATATATATAATATATATATATATAATAATATATAATATATATATATATACAATATATATATATACATATATATAATATATATATATATATAAATATATATATATATATATATATATATATATATATATATATATATATATATATAATATACATATATACAATATATATACATATATATATATATATATACATATATATACATATATACATATATATATATATATATATATATATATATATATATATATATATATATATATACATATATATATATATATCTATATATATATATATATATATATATATAATATAATATATAATATATATATATATATATATATATATACTATATATACAATATATATATGTATATATATATATATATATATATATATATATATATATATATATATATATATATATATATATATATAGAGAGAGAGAGAGAGAGAGAGAGAGAGAGAGAGAGAGAGAGGGGGGGGAGATGCATGTATGTATAAATATATAAATAAGAATAATATGTGCAACAAAGAGGGAGAAAATTGATATCCATGTTCCATTTCATACCACACTCATTGTCCTTCGGGCATTTTCAGGAATCTTCATTAATCACAAGCCAGAGCAATACTTGAGAATTTATTTTCGTCAAGCCACAACAACAAACTTCGACTAAGATTTTTTTTTTTTTTTCCTTTTTTCCTTTTTCTTTTGCTCGGCCTTTAGTTTAGAAACAAAGGAGTATGTCAATATTGTACATTATCTTGTGAATATGATTTTTCTTAATCTATTTCCTATCAGTCTTTCAATTATAAACGAGAAATTAATTTTGACAGGACCATTTTCTTACCTTTCTCCTGAATAAAAGAGAAGTTTTATAATATCTCTGCTTCTCTAATCAAACACTTGCCTATGGTAGAATAAAAGGGTGTTTTCCTTTTCTAACAAGTAGTAATTAAGATTTCATTGTTGATAATGAAAATAAACAAGGGAATTGCAAAACAAATCTGAAGTATGTTATAGAAAAGGATTGATCTATATTTCATCATAAGCTAGAAATGATTATCTTATGAAAGTGAAGCCTCTGACATGGGCCTTTTATCCGACCACATCCTCCAATCGTTGTCAGGGATTTGAACCCTAATCCCCTGCATAATAAAAGTCATATTGGCTTGATCCTGTGGCTGGAGTGTCTCTCGAAACTCACAGTTGGATAAATGAGGCATTCACTTCAGTGTTTGTTTCCTCATTAAACTTGAATATAGAGAAAGTATGGGTAACGATGAGCAGTTTTACAACGTAAGGAATAAGGTTATTCATACAGACGTATGTCTTGAAGAACTCTATTCAATTATCTGGAATAAAAACGATCAAAATAAGTTAATAGATGGATAGGTAGATATACAGATAAATAAGTAAACGAACGCAAAAAAATGCACATGATGCAATTCTAAGTACACAAACAAACAGTGAAAATCACTTCTAAAAAGTGGAGAGCAAACATTCTCCCAACGAAGCGAATTTAATGATATATACACATTGATATCTTCAATCGTGCACTAGAATTATTAGACTCTTGAATTCTGAATACAAAAGGGGGGAGGGGAGGAGGGGAATGGGGGTCACTATTCTTTCCCAGGAAATTCGCATATCAATTATACAGAAATCAAGTACGTCAAAAAAAAAAAAAAAAAAAAAAAAAAAAAAAAAATCTGGCCGTCATATAAATCTAATTAAGTTCATCTTAATTGTTAATTTGTGATATACATAATAGAGAAATGGTGATAATGGTAATAACTAATGATGATGATATTGATGATGAGGATCTTGGTGATGATGATGATGATAAGTAATATTGTGGTGATGATAATGATAGTGATGATGATAATGATGAGGATGATGATGATATGATAATGTTAATGATATTGATGATGATAATAACAATGAATACTGATAATATTAAGAATGTTAATAGTAATTATGATAATGAAATTGATTATAAAAAGATAGAAATAACGTTGATAATGACAATAACGATGATAACAATAATAATAATAATAATGACAGTAATAAGGTAATAGTAATACAAAAAATATTATAATAATGATACTAATGATAATTGTATCAGAAATAATGATGATAGATAATAAAAATGAGGGTACTGGATAATAATGAAAATAACAACAATTATATTTCTCACAATAATAATAAGAACAAAAGTGATAATAATGATCACAATGATTTTAACAACAACAACAAAAACAACAAAAATAGATAAATAAATTAATAAACGCAACAATGGATAAACATATGAATAAAGAAAAAAACTTTTCAAAATTAAAATATATTTCAAATTCCAAGAATGGTGTAGACTCGTTCTCATCAACCTCAGGTCCAAACCTTGTCGGAGGGAAAATCCATGGAATTAATAGCTAGTATTTGAATAATGTTTTAGATTTTTTTTTCTGTAGGATTTAAAGGTTTATAGAAGATACCGGGGAGTGAGGGTTATGAATATTATTCATATTATTATTATAACTATTATTATTATCATCAGCATTATTATTATTTTCATTATTATTATTATCATCATTATTTATATCATTATCGTCACTATTATTAGCATTATAATAATTATTATATAACTATTTCCATTATCATTACCATTGCTGTTGTTGTTTTTTGTTATCATTGCTATTCCTACAATTTTTACAATTATTATGATAATTATTTGACCAGGCAGAAAGATTTTTGAATTTCCATAACTATTTTCCTAGATAATATTTGTCCGCATCTAGAGCATCTACTTTGACATGAAATATGATTCTTGGGGATATGCAATGCTGAAATTTTATATTCATGAAACCAGTATTTTGGAAAAATATTACCATCATTATCATGGCTGTTATTTTTCTTCTTATTATTATCATGATTATTTTTGTTATTATCATCATTATCAAATTAATTTTCATCATTATCAAATTCATTATCATCATTATCAAATTCATTATCATCAACATAATTCATCATTGTCATCATTATAATTTGATTTATATTATTATCATTATTATTAGTAGTAGCATCATTATCATTAGCATCATCATCAACGTTAGCATCACTAACATTATTATCAATAACTCCGTCATCTTTATTATATTAAGACTTCCATAGCTATTTTTACTATTATTAAGGTTATTCATATTACCAATCCTATTATCGCAATTACCGTTATTTCCAAAATTCGTATTATCATGGTCACTTTTATAATCATTATCATCACCACTATCCTTAATAACACTCTCATAGTCAGTATTGATATGATCACCACTGTTGATATACCTGCTGGACACACTATGTTAATCACACGAGCCAAAACAAAGATCAAAGCATTGTTTTACAAAGCCCGCTGCTAAACATGGAAAAAAAAAAAAATCGTCGGCCATATTTCGCTTACAAAATACCAAATATATATCTATATCAACCCATCAACCCATCCCCCCCCCCCCCGTAAAAAAAGGAAAAAAAAATATATATACATAATAAAGAGAAATAATCGTCAGGACTCCTCTCTTTTTTTTAATTAATGATAGAGATTTATATATCCGACAAAGCTTTTCAATCAGCGAATAAAATGGTTCATTATTCGACTCAGTGGTTCGAGCCTGCTGGAGTCGGCAGAAAGTGGGAGTCGGTTTCGCATTGATGACTTTATGGAATGCTATGGATATTAATGGATATTGGGGTCAGGGGATAGGAGAGGG
>NW_028234429.1:25640632-25648132 GCF_977035675.1 Penaeus japonicus | reverse complement strand
AGTGAATAAATATATACCTGAACAACAAAATTATTGAATAGATAGATAGACAAATAACTCCATACATGAACAAACAGACACAAATAAACAAAGAAACAGTAAACAAACCAAAAGGCAAAACCAAGAAACCACCATTCACTTTTTTACGAGGAATCTCAGACCGGAAGCCACGCTAAGTTAGAGCTATCGCAGACGTCAGACTAGCATTGTCCGCCCAGCGATTTTTCTCAGCCTAGCTTTTATGCTCACTTAAGACTTTTAGCAGAATGGGACTGACAGAGACGGGCTGGCTGGCTTCTAACGCTTTACCATATGCTGCAGTCTGGACTTTTTTTTATGTGTCTCATGCACAATGAGAGAAGAGGGCGATAGCGAGAGCAAGAGCGAGAGAGCGCGAAAGCGAGAGAGAGCGAGAGAGCTAGAGAGCGAGAGAACGAGAGAGCGAGAGAGAGCGCTAGAGAGAGAGAGTGAGGGAGGGAGCTACAGAGAGCTAGAGAAAGAGAGAGAGAGAGATTGAGAGAGAGAGCGACAGAGACAGAGACAGAGACAGAGACAGTGAGCTAGAGAGAGAGTGAGCTAGAGAGAGAGTGAGCTAGAGAGAGAGTGAGCTAAAGAGAGAGTGAGCTAGAGAGAGAGAGAGAGCTAGAGAGAGAGAGAGCTAGAGAAAGAGACAGCTAGAGAAAGAGAGAGCTAGAGAAAGAGAGAGCTAGAGAGAGAGAGAGAGCTGGAGAGAGAGAGCTAGAGAGAGAGAGAGGGAGGGAGAAAGAGCTAGAGAGAGAGAGAAAGAGAGAGATTGAGCGAGAGAGAAAGAAAGAAAGAAAGATAGACAGAGAGAGAAGTTATGCAAGCGGTGTTTCGTGTTATTGTTAAAATAGACATATCAGGAAATTCCAATACAGCATGGAAAATTGAGCCTTTCTAATCTATTTGATAATAAAATGCATTCATAGTTGTATTTCCTCTGTATCCATAACTTCATTCTGCTTGACAGGGGGTCGGGAATATATTTAGCTGAGAATCAACATAAGAAGTGGACCGGAAGAAACCTTTGTATCTATAAATACGTATAAAAGACACAAAGACTCCCCCCCCCCCTCTCTCTCTCTCTCTCTCTCTCTTTCACTCACTCAGTCACTCGCTCGAACACCCACCCACTCCCTCACTCACTATTTCACTAACTCTCTCTCTCTCTCTCTCTCTCTCTCTCTCTCTCTCTCTCTCTCTCTCTCTCTCTCTCTCTCTCTCTCCTATCTCTCTCTCTCTCTCTCTCACTCGGAACACCCACCCAGCCGCCCTCACTCAATAGTTTCACTAACTCTCTTCTCTCCTCTCTCTCTCTCTCTCTCTCTAGATCTCTCTCTCTCTCTCTCTCTCTCTCTCTCTCTCTCTCTCTCTCTCTCTCTCTCTCTCTCTCTCTCTCTCTCTCTCTCTCTCTCTCTCTCTCTCTCTCACTCGAACACCCACCCACTCCCTCACTCACTATTTCACTAACTCTCTCTCTCTCTCTCTCTCTCTCTCTCTCTCTCTCTCTCTCTCTCTCTCTCTCCTCTCCACTCTCCTCTCCCTCCGGTCTCTCGCTCTCGCCCTCTTCCCTCTCCGTCCTCCAACTCGCTCTCTCTCTCTTTCCTCTTTCTCCCTTCTCATTCACAGGCGAACAGTCACACACTATCTTCACTACACACAATGAAATATCAATGATCTCTCTCTCTCTCTCTCCCCCTCCATCCTCTCTCCGCTCCGCGCTCTCTCTCTCCCTCTCCTTCCCTCGCTCTTCCTCACTCTCTCTCGTCTCTCTCTCTTCTCTCTCTCTCTCTTCTCTCTTTGCCCTATCGTTTCTCTCTCACGCATTCACAGCGAACAGCCACCCCTCCCTCACTCACTCACTGGTTCATCACTGACACAACTAACACTACACTCCCCCACGTCAACTTCTCACACTATATTCAAGACACACTCAACTCTCGCTCTCATCTCTGCTCAGCTCTCTCTCTCTTCCCTTCTCTCTCTCCTCTCTACTCCTCACCCTCTCTCGCTCAGATTCTCTCATCTCCCTCTCTCTCTCTCTCGCCACTCTCATCCTCTCTCGCTCTGCTCTCCTCTCCTCATCACCTCTCTCCCGTCTCTCTCTCACCCTCTCGCGCCCCTCCCTCCCTCCCTCCCATCCCCCTACCCTCCCACATCACCTCCTCTCACCTCCCCTCCCCTCACTCCCTCTCCCTCTCTCCCTCTCCCCTCGGCCCTCTCCCTCTCCCCACTCCCCACTCCCACATCCCAATGCCCACTCCCCACGCCCACGCTCCCACTCCCTCTCCCTCTCCCTCTCCCTCTCCCTCTCCCTCTCCCTCTCCCTCTCTCTCTCTCCCTCTCCCTCTCCCTCTCCCTCTCCCTCTCCCCCCTTTCCCTCCTTTTTCTCTCTTCCCCTTTCTCCCTCCGTCTCAACATATAAACCAAAATGCGCTTCGCCTTATCGCGAGAAATATAGCTCGCATCCCGTATAAATCCTCATATCGTAAGAATCTAGACTATGCTTGAGAGAAAAAGTGTTTATTTTTTATGTGCCTCATAAACTAGCAAGCATATACATTCGCATATACATATGATTATATCTTTATGCATGTGTAGATTTATGCATTTGTCTGCATGTCAGTACATATGGCCGTTTATTTGTTCATATATCTACTTGTCTACCTATTAAGATCGAGAGAGGGAGAGAGAGAGAGAGAGAGAGAGAGAGAGAGAGAGAGAGAGAGAGAGAGAGAGAGAGAGAGAGAGAGAGAGAGAGAGAGAGAGAGAGAGGGCGGGGTGTAAACTTGCAATAACAATATATATTTGTATTATGTCTGCTATAATTGTTGTTATGTCCGTTGAATATTACTTACACATGCATGCTTTAGCTATCGTATTCTATATAATGCTATAGTCAATGTCATTTGAATCTTTCATGTCATTTTAGTTGTTATATATGTAAATTCTACCACATACACATATATACACATATATACGTACGCTCGTTGCTTCACCTATCTGTCTACCCCTCTCTTACTGTCACGCCAGACATAACAGTGTTGTTTTATCTTTCCCTTTGCAATAGCTATGTATTGATGCAACAATTCCCTCATCACATTCCAAATGTCACATGTCACAAGAAAACACGTGATTCACACACATCTTGACACAAATCAAACATTGTGGTAGAGTCTCCCCTCGGAGAGCAGAGGAGGAACACCTCGCTCCTCCTCGGAAGAGCAGCCCAAGCTTAGCAATAAACCAAGAAAGCTGTTTCTGTCGTGTTCTTCACACCCCAAGCCACGTTACCATATACATGCAGAGTCCAAGTCGGGCCTGTTAAAGGGGGGGGGGAAAGGGAAAGAGACAGAGATATAGAGAGGGAGAAAGAGAGAGAGAGAAAGACCGAGAGAGAAAGAGAAAAAGAGAAAGAGAGAGAAATAGACAGATAGAGACAGACAAACCGACAGACAGACAAACAGAGAGCCAAGAGAAAATGTAAACCTCGATAGTTGCCATTCTGAGTTGTGTATATTTTCCCTACCGGTTATATGAATGAACTCCGCCCGTCGCTTGTGTTTGGGCCAATGTGGAAAGTTCATTGTGTCAGTAATTGTGGTAAGCTTTGCGTGTGGCATTGAGGGGATACAGATTAAATGGCAGTCAAGGATTCTATATTTTTTAGTATTCATTTCTAGATTACAGTAATGCCAGAGGGTTGATAGAAGCTGGGTTATCCATGCTGGAAATAAAATTCAGTGTATGGTTTTCTAAATTTTATAGACGAGATAGCTTGGAGAAGTTACTTTCATTTGACAAAGAGATAAGCATAATTTGTGGTTACTTCATCTACTTCTCTCTCTTTTTCACTTGTTTTATTTCTCTCTTTAAATTCCATTCCTCTTATACTTAGTACCCTCTCTATTTCTCTGTTTCTCTCTGTCTTCCTCCTCCTAATCCATATCCTTTTCCCATTTACCTTCTCCCGTTCCCTCTTTTTCTCTCTCACTCCATTCTCTCATTGTCTCCTTCCCTCCTCTCAGCTCTCTCTTCTCCTCCTCTCTCTCCTCCCTCGCTCACCACATCTCTCTCTCTCCTCTCGTCGCTCTTTCCGCTCTCACTCTCTTCTCTCTCTCTCTCTCCCTATCTCTCAACCTTCTCTCTCTCTACTCTTTCTCTTCTCTCTCCCTCCCTCTCTTCACACTCTCTCTCTCCTCTTCACCTCGCCTCTCTCTCTCTCTCTCAAACGCTCCACTTCGCGCTCATCTCTCTCTCTCCTCTCCCTCTCTCTTTCGTTTCTCTCTTTCTTCTCTCTCTCTCCTCCTTTCTCTCTCTCCTCGTTCCTCTTTCTCTCTCTCTCCATCCTCTTCTCTCCTCTCTTTTCTCTCTCTCTTTTTCCTCTCTCTCTCTCCCTCTTTGCACCTCTCTCTCTTTCTCTCTCTCTCTCTCATCCCATCTCGCTCTCTCTCGCCTCTCCTCTCTCTCCTCTCCTCTCTCTCCTCTCTCACAATCTCTCTCTCTCCATTCCCCCCCCCCCTATCTTTCCTCCTCCTCTGCTCAACCATATCCTTTTTCCCCATTTACCTTCTCACTCCTCCTCTTACGCTCTCTCTACGTTCTCTAGCTCCTCTCTCGCGCTCTCAGCGGCTCTTTCTCATTCTCTCCTCTCTTCTCTCGTCTCTCTCTCGCTCTCTCTCGCCTGCCGCTCGCCTCTCTCTCTCTCGCTCTCTCTCTCTCTCCTCTCTCTCATTCACTCAATCATCTCTCACCAACCTCCACATTCTCAGACACATCAATTCAAAAGCACACTCGACTCTCAATATACACAGTCACACTCTCTCATTCATATTCATCAAATCAAATTAACTCTAAAACTCACAATCTCATCCTCATAAAAAAACAACTCAACTCAACAACCTCCACAATCATCTCTCAATCATCACACTCTCTCACAACTCATAATCTCATTCTTCAAACAACTCAATCATTCAGCAACCTCACTCACAACAACACAAACTTATATCTCCCAAATCAATCCATCAAATAATTAATATCAATCATCTCATTCTCTCACACTCACTCACAATCCAACACTCATTTCTCTCATCAATCACTTCTCACACATCCTCTCAATCATTAAATCTCACCTAATCTACCATCTCTCATCACAAATCATCACACTCACAACACTCTCTCACAAACTCTCAATCATATCATTCATATCAGCTCACCCTCACATCACCAAAACACACCCTCTCTCTTCCCACCTTCAACATCAAACAAGCACTCATCTCACTCACAACAAACAACATTCTCCACCATCAATCAAACTCATAAATGAAAATTCAACATCATCACACTCATTAGCTCTCTCAATTTCTCATTCAAACTCATCAATGAGTACATGTTCTCACATTAATCTCAAAAATTCACAACAACTCTCGACAAACATAGTCACAACCTCATCTCTCACAAACTCATAACTCTCAAACACATTCATCACTCATCACAAATTCATTCACTCTCTCAAATCAACTCATCTCTCTCTCCCAAAAAAAACAATCTCACATCAAAAAACACATCCAAAATTCTCACTCATCTCATTCATCATTTCACTCTCGTCAAGAAATCGTCAACATCATCTCTCACTCACTCTCATTACAAATATCGACATCTCTGACATTCGAAACGCAAAATATCATCATGTCGACTCACATCAATCATCACACTTCACATCACCCTTCATTCACAAACAATGTCATTAACTCACATTCACTCGCAACATTCATCGACTCTGCAGCTCACATAACTCGATCAAACAACAAAAACAACACATAAAAAAACAAGCTCTTCATTCTCATCATCTCTCAACTCATACACAAGTCACACAAGTCACAATATCATTCAACTCAAAAATAAAAACCTCAAATTCAAAACAAAATCCATCACCCACCTCACTCCACTCATTCTAATCTCAATCAACTCCACTCACAAAACATTCATCCAAGTCACTTCAACACTTTTCAACTCTCAACTAACTCTCTCAATCTCATACAATCATCATACGTCATCTCAAAACAAATTATCATCTCTCTCATCTCACATCAAACAACACATATCTGTCACAATCAACTCACAACTCTCTCCACACATCACATTCCAATCACTAATCCAAAACACAAATTCAACACACTCAACTCCATCAACACAAACATTATCACACTCTCATCCTCTCTCATAATCTCTCGTCACCAACTCAACCTCATATCTCTCAAACTGCCACTCTCAATCATTGCTCAACCCATTCACTCACCAAATACTCAATCATCTCATTTCTCTCTCAAATAATACTCAATTCAACAATCCCCCCCCCCCTATCTTCCTCCTCCTCATCCATATCCTTTTCCCATTTACCTTCTCATTCCTCTCTCTCTCTCTCTCTCTCTCTCTCTCTCTCTCTCTCTCTCTCTCTCTTCTCTCCCTCTTTTTCTCTCTTCTCTCTATCCCCTCCTCTCTCTCTTTCTTCCCCCCCCCCCATCTTCTCCTTCTCACCCTTCTCTTCCTTCCTCCTTCTCCTCTCTCTCTCCTCCTCCTCTCTCCTCTCTATCTATATCTCTCTATTTTCCCCTCTTCTCTCTCTCTCTCTCACTCATCTCTCTCTTTCCCTTTCTCCCCCTCTTCCTCTCTCATCTCTCCCTCCCCTCCCTCTCTCTCTCTCCTCATTCCCCTCTTCTCTTCTCATCTCTCTCTTCTCTCTCCTCTCTCTCTCTTTTTCTCTTCTCTCTTTTCTCTCTCTCTCTCTTTTTCTCCTTTTCTCTCTCTCTCTCTCTCTCCTTCCTCTCTCTCTCTCTCTCTCTCTCTCTTTATCATTCTCTCTCTCTCTATCTCTCTCTCTATATATCGTTATCATTCTCTCTCTCTCTCTCTCTCTATCTCTATATCTCTCTCTCTCTCTCTCTCTCTCTCTCTCTCTCTCTCTCTCTCTCTCTCTCTCTCTCTCTCTCTCTTTCTACATGAATATTGGTAGCGTGGTTTAGGATGTGGAGAACATAGCTAGAACAGCTTTCTTGATTTATTGCTTAACGTGAACAGTAGTATGTTGGAATGAGGGCTGCTCCTCCTCCGAGGAGCGAGGTGTTGCTCCTCTGCTCCCCGAGAGGAGACTCTCTACCACACTATATGATTTATCTGAGAATCACGTGTTTTCTTGTGACATGTGACATTTGGAATGTGATGCATCAATACATAGCTCTTGCGAAGGGAAGGACAAAACAACACTGATATGTCTGACGTGACTGTATAAATACAAATGATTATTCCAAGGTTACTCTCTATCTATCTATCTCTCTCTCTCTCTCTCTCTCCATCTCCCCACATCTCATTTCCCTCTCCCTCCCACCCTCCCATTCTCTCTCTCTCTTTCTCTTTCTTCTCTCTCTCTCTCTTTCTTCTCTCTCTCTCTCTCTTTCTTCTCTCTCTCTCTCTTTCTTCTCT
>NW_028234429.1:25633132-25638132 GCF_977035675.1 Penaeus japonicus | reverse complement strand
TGTTGTCGTTTTGTTGTGTCGTTTGTTGTGTGCGTTGTAGTTTTTTTTTATTCTTTCATTCATTCGTTTGGTATTTTATTATTGATTCCCTGACTATTTTGTATTTTTTTTCCTCTTGTGGATTTGTTTCGTAGACCCATCTATATTTTTCTTTCTTACTGCATCTCTTTTTCTCTCACCTCTTTCTCTCTTCCTCTCTCTCTCTCTCTCACTCTCTCTCTCTCTCCTTTTTCCCTCCCTTCCTCCTTCCCTCCCCTTCCCTCCCCTCCTTCCCTCCCTCCCTCTCTCCCTCCCTCCCTCCCTCCCTCCCCTTCCTCCCTCCCTCCTTCTCTCCTTTCCTCCCTTCCTCACTCCTCCCCTCATCGAACCTCTCAACCTGCTCCCCCTTTTTTGCAAGTCCTCCTCCAATTCTCTCTCTCTCAATATTTACCTTCATCACAGTTTCATTACATTCTCTCGGATCTCACCAGCTCTTATTTTTTTCTTCTTCTATTTCCCCCTTCTTTCCCTCTTCCCCCCCCCCCTACTTCCCCTTTTGGTCGTCCTCTCTCCAATCTCAGGGAATGACACACAAACAAATAAGACAAAGAAAACAAAAGTGCAAACAAGTAATCTAATAGCTAAAGGCATAGACATACGTATGTACGCGCGTTCAGGGTCGTTTGTTTACTTGTTTGATTGGTTGGGTGGTTGGTTGGGTGGGTGCTTGGTTATATATATATATATATATATATTATATATATATATATGTATATATATATATATATATATATATGTGTGTGTGTGTGTGTGTGTGTGTGTGTGTATGTATAAACCATATCATAGGCATTTTCGAGATATTCCTCTATTCCCAACTCAAATTATCATCAAAGCCAAGGAACAGCCATGAGATATTCGACCAGAAGTCATGCAAAATATATATATACATATATATATATATATATATATATATATATATATATATATATATATACATATTTATATATTTATTTATTTATTTATTTATATACATACATATATATATATATATATATATATATATATATATATATATATATATATATGTGTGTGTGTGTGTGTGTGTGTGTGTGTGTGTGTGTGTGTGTGTGTGTGTGTGTGTGTGTGTGTGTGTGTGTCTTCTAGTCTTTATTCAGTGACATTTACGATTATTCAAACTATCTTTCTGTATTTCCTGGCGGGGTGGGGAGTTGGGGATGAAAATTGCGGGGGTGTGGAATTGCATAATCACCTGTATTAGTCTCACATGCGCGGCCGTATGTTCGTCAGCGCGTGCATTTTGTGTGGTAATTTGGACTTTACTGTCGGACAAATTTCGGAAATAACTTATACAAAATGTCCGAAAATGGTGGAGTTAATGAATCATATTCCCCACAGGTAATTAGGCAACCAATTATGTTTCGGTCTCGCTTGTGGGTGTCCCTGTGTCAAGGCCTTCTGGTGTTTGTACGTACGCGTGTTTGCTTTTCATTTTTTCTTTCTTTCTTTTTTATTTTTATTTTATTTTTTTTGTGTGTGTGTGCGTGTGTGTGTATGTGTGCAAAGATTTGTAATTGTTATTAGTCACATTACTATTATAATTTTCATTATCTCTCAACATCGTATTATTATAATGAATATCATCCTTATCCACAGACCTCCAAGGCATTTCTCCTTTTCAACCTTCTTTTGATGTACTCGAGACTTCCCCGCGAAAACCAGCTAGGCAAGGCAATAATGCGGCTTGCATAAATTGTCTCTGTTTACGATGAATTGACTTTCAAAGGGTTTATAATGCTTTTCCGGTAGAGAAACGAGACTAATTTAGCCTTGGAATGGCGATACATTAAGATTATGAACACAGGCAAATTATAGACACATACGTTCACACACACGCACGCACACACACACACACACACACACACACACACACACACACACACACACACACACACACACACACACACACACACACACACACACACACAAACAACACACACACACACACACACACACACACACACACACACACACACACACACACACACACACACACACACACACACACACACACACACACACACACACACACAACACACACACACACACACACACACACAAACAACACACACACACACACACACACACACACACACACACACACAAACAAACAACACACACACACACACACACAAACAAACAACACACACACACACACACAAACAAACAAACAACACACACACACACACACACACACACACACACACACACACACACACAACACGCACACACAAAGTCCACACTCGCAGGCACAGATGCGCGAGTGTGAAGCATAATTGCAAAGCTGACGAATTTTCCGTATGAATAGCAATTTACTGTGCAATCATGCTAATCTGTGTTAATCTGTTTCTATTTCTCTTTCGCTCTCTCCATATGGATCGGTCTGGCTACCTCGCTCCTTTCTCTCTGTGACTCTTTCTCACGCAATTTTGGAGATATTGAGCTTTGAGCTTGTCTGTCCCTGTTTCTTTTCTCTTCTTCATTTCGTCTCCTTTCTCTGTTGCTCTCGCGCCCTCGCTTTCTACCTCCTTCCTTCCCTCCCTTCCTAACTCCTCTTTTTTTCTCCTATCCTCCCTCTCTCTCTCTCCTTTTTTCTCGGCCCCATTCTCTCTCCGTGTCCCTCCATCCCTCCCTTCCCCTCTTCAACCCTCCCTCTCATTCTCCATTCCTTCTCATCTGCTCTCTCTCTCTCTCTCTCTCTCTATCTCCCTATTTCTCTATCTATCTATCTATCTATCTATCTCCCTCCCTCCCTTTTAGCTCTCTCTCTCTATCTATCTACCTATTTATCTATCTATCAATATATCTCCCTCCCTCCCTCCCTCTTATCTCTCTCTCTCTCTCTCTCTCTCTCTCTCTCTCTCTCTCTCTCTCTCTCTCTCTCTCTCTCCGCTCCCTTCTCTCTCTCTCTCTCTCTCTCTATCTCTCTCTCTCTCTCTCTCTTCTCACGTCACACTCTCTCTCTCTCTCTCTCTTCTCTCTCTCTCTCTCTCTCTCTCTCTCTCTCTCCTCTCTCTTCTCTCTCTCTCTCTCTCTCTCTCTCTCTCTCTCTCTCTCTCTCTCTCTCTCTCTCTCTCTCTCTCTCTCTCTCTCTCTCTCTCTCTCTCTTTCTCTTCTTTCTCTCTCTTCTCTCTCTCTCTCTCTCTTCCTCTCTCTCTCTCTCTCTCTCTCTCTCTCTCTCTCTCTCTCTCTCTCTCTCTCTCTCTCTCTCTCTCTCTCTCTGTCTCTCTCTCTCTCTCTCTCTCACTCACACACACACACACTCTCTCTCTCTCCTGTCCATCTCTTCCCGATTTCCACAGAGCAGTGTGTTTTCGTGTTACCGTTATACCAGAACAAAGACCAACTTTGAGCGCATCCCTATTGTCGATGGGACAAAGCAAGTTAATTAACAATGAACTATCTGCAGCCAATTAATAATCGAGCCAAGTCGAGTTCTTCGGTTGTCTCGATGTCTGCGTATCTGTCTGCTCCACAATCTGTAAGTCGGTTTATCTGTCTATCTGTCTGTCTGTCTGATTTAGTCCAGTGCGCTATCGATTGATCTCTTGTGTGTTTATTTCATTTGCATGGCTGTCGACATGGGTAGTGTTTCTGCAATGGAGATTTCTGAGGTTTTGCTTTCATTATTATATTGTTCTTTCTCTATTCTTCTTTCTCTCCTGCTGCTGCTTCTTATTTTTCTTATTCTTCTTCTCCGTCTTCTTATTCTTTCTCTACTTCTTTTTTTTTCATCTCCATTACTTTTTCCTCCTCCTCCTCTTCTTCCTCGTCCTCCTCATCACCATCATCATTATCACCATCATCACCATCATCATTATCACCATCATTATCATCTTCCTCCTCCTTCTCCATCTTCATCTTCATCATTATTTTTCTACCTAGGATATAAAATAGTCCTTTACGAATATAGTTATTTTTCAAACATAATCAGTCTATAAATCCAAAGATGTATTTCCACATTAATTATTTCCATAATTACAAAATATCAACCATGTTCACAGTATAGCACTCGTAGATTTTTTTTCTTTATATCTTAATTGCTCTTCTTGTTATTTTAGACCATTAGGTCGATTTTTTATCGGAAGTATCAGTTGAACAATCATTGCTCATCATTTGGACAACATTACATAATTAGAATAAAAATACAACGATACAGAAAGCCCTACAACCTGGTTAAAAAAAAAAAAAAAAAGTAATAAGGCTTCCACGTTATTGAAAAGAACAAGCAATTACAACTTTTGGGAAATCTGTGTGCCAGTACAGCTTTATCTCTCTGCCATGCATTCAAGAGTGAAAGGCCTTGTTTGGTCAGGTTATATACTGCAGAATGCCGTTTATATGATTCCGCGAAATTGAAACGCGATGGAGAGAGGGATACGTAAACATACTGAAAGGCAATGGAATACAGGTAGCCTGATCGTTAGATAGATAGTCTGATAGACGGATAGGTAGATGAAAGAATAGACTGATAGATAAATAGATAGATTGACAAGTAGATTGAAAGCTAGATGGCCGGGCAGATATCGATGTATGGATTAAGAATCAAATAGATGATTAGACGAAAGATACTATAGATACAAAGAGAGGGTTAGAAGGATGGAGAGAGAGAGAGAGCGAGAGCGAGAGCGAGAATGAGAGAGACCGGGATAGAGAAAGAGAGAAGAGACATGGAAACAGAGAGAGAAAGAGACAAAGCGAAAGAGAAATAGAGACAAAGAACAGAGACAGAAAGAGAATAAGAGATAAAAAAAAAGAAAATAACTAAATAAACAGATAGACAGATAGACCGACCAAACGAAAGATGACTGAGATCCAGAAACGTCATCCTCAAAAGACTCGGAAAAAGAACATTGTTAGACACGAATCCAGACCTCCTAAATAATTCACGTGATGGGAGCGGATGTTTACAAAGCTTATATCCTATGCATTGCCACGTACTC
>NW_028234429.1:25623132-25628132 GCF_977035675.1 Penaeus japonicus | reverse complement strand
AGGCGAGGTTGAGGTTGTAAGGGAGGGGAAGGGGGGAGAGGGAGAGACAGGGGGGAGAGGGAGAGACAGGGGGGAGAGGGAGAGACAGAGGGGCGGGTTCGAGGTGGTGAGGGAATGTGAGGGGGAGGGGGAGAGGGAGGAGAGACAGGGGAGGGGGGTTGAGGTGGTAAGTGAGGTAGAGGGGGGAGAGGGGGAGGGGAGAGACAGAGGGGCGGGTTTGAGGTGGTGAGGGAATAGGAGGGGGAGGGGGAGAGGGGGAGTGGGAGAGACAGAGGCGAGGGGTTAAGATGGAGAGGGAGGAGAGATAAGGGGGGTTGAGGTGGTAAGGGAGGGGGGGAGGGGGAGAGACAGAGGCAGGGTTGAGGTGGTGAGGGAGGGGGGGGAGGGACAGGGGGTGAGGGGGAGGGGGAGGGGGAGAGACAGAGGGGCGGGGTTGAGATGGTGAGGGAGGGGGAGGGGGAGAGACAGGGTTGTGGGGTTGGGGTGGTGAGGGAGGAGAGAGAGAGAGAGAGAGGGGGGGAGGTGGTCTATTGGTTGTAATTCTTGTTGGTTCGTTCGCTGCTGCTGCCGTTGTTGTTGTTGTTGTTGATGATGATGATGATTCTAGGTATTGTTTATTTGGTCTTGGTATTGTGGTTGTTATGGCTGAGACTATTATTACGGAATAACCCCGGTTAATTATTTTCCCGTGGTCTTCGCTGTCATTGTGTTTTGAAGTGTTAGCATTGCCAGGGTCATTACTTTCATTGTTTGTATCATTATCATCAAGAGTATCGATCATTTGTGTTTGATATCATCATTATCAACATTGTCCATATCATTGTTTTTGGTATCATTATTATCATTATTATTATTATTATTCTCTGTATAACTGCCGGATTCACTATGATTATTATTGTCACTATTATCTGGAATATTGTTATTATCATCAACATCCTTAACATCATAATCAATAGTACTATGTGTTCATTTATTTACATTCCATAATCGAAGTAAAAATGATAATAATGATAATAAATGTGAAAAGATAAACAGCATTATTACTAATAATAAAAGTCAAAATTTACGCCAGTTCCACTTTCCCTGGCTTTTTCTTTCGAATTTCTCGTCATTTTCCCTCTTCCTCTGTCTTTCAGTCTCTCTGCCTCGACTCATCGTCTTGTAAGATGGAATTGCCGAGATTAAATGATGGCAAGATCTCTGCAAGACATTCATATCGTGGAAAAAGAAAAATATCCCTTGCTCATTGCAAGAGACTTCGGGAAAATGAAAAGTAACCTTAATATTTTCTTGTGATTTTTCTCTTTTTTTTTCTTCAACTTTAATGAAACTCGAAACTAAATGTGAGGATACTTCTTGATCCGGAATCTTGATATGCTTGTCAAGGAAATGGAGGTTTTGACTTCTTTCTTATTTTTTGCTTGGTTTGTCGGCTTCTATCTCTCTCTCTCTCTCTCTCTCTCTCTCTCGCTCTTTCTCTCTCTCCATCTCTCTATCTATCTATATCTATCTATCTATCTATCTATCTATCTATCTATCTATCTATCTATATATATATATTTATTTATCTATCTCCCTGTCTCTCCCTTTCTCTCTCTATGACCTAATTAAGTAGAGGAGATAAAATTAATCTAATATAATTTCCACACATGCCTTTTTTTCCCTCCCTCTCTCTCTCTCCAACGAGATACATTTTCCTTTCCCTCCATGCGACTTTCCAGAAGGTGTACAATAAGCATTTTCTTTTCATTTCCATCCCTTTACTTGACACGCGGCTGTTCTTCCCTCCGTTGTTAGGCCTGCGAGCGTTTCCCAATCTGCTAAGACGCGGCCACTCGGGAGAACACAATGATGCTCGCCTTGGCTTCGCACGCCTTGGTTGCTGTGGTCAGGAGAACTCACGTCGCCGTTGACTGAGAGATGCTGGATTTCTTCCTCTCGTCTTCTCCTTTTCTTGTCGATTTTCCTGCTTCAGGTTTCGTCTCTAGGAGGTGCCGGTGCCTGTCTAGAGAGGAGGCTTCGGCGTCGCTCGAAACGGTGCCAAGGGCGTGAGACACTGGAGGGATAGGTACGGGAGGTACCCCCTTCTCTAAGCCCCCTTTTAACCTTACCCCTCCCCTCCTCCGCCCTCCCCTCTGGATCTCTCTCCATCTTCCAGGACTTCAATAACCCCCCCCCCCCTCTCCCTTCGTCCCTCCACTCTCTCACCCCAGTTTCCAACCCACTTACCCCCATCCCCCCTAACTTGCTCTCCACTCTCTCCTTCCCTCTCACTCTCCCTCCCTCCCTCCCTCCCTTCGCCTCCGTCGTGTTGTTCAGCCTTCTCCATGGCGACGCCGACCTTGCGATTTGCGCTTATGAAGGCGACTCGGCCACGGGGAGAGACAGCCGTGGTGGGAGGCGGGGCAGTGTGTGGTGGCGCCTGAGGTGTGCTGTCAATCCTAGGTATCTCTCTATATAATTTATACACACACGCGCGCAAACGCACGCGCACGCACACGCACACACACACACACACACACAACTAATACACTACATATATATATATATATAAAATAAAAATATATTTATATATATATATATATATATATATATATGTACATATATATACATATATATATATATATTAATGTATATTTATAATATATATATATACATATCGATATATATATATATAATATATATATATATATATATAAAATATATATATATATATATATATATATACCGGCTTTACTGCCTCAAGATTGCAGAATTGGATAAAAAAAAGAAAGAAAAAAAAGAGAAACGGTAGCCGCTCATGGCACTTGCTTAAAGCGGGACAGGGTCTGGTGTGCCTTTACTTGCAACATTGCAGAAGGTCAGGTAGACTATATAGTACCAGCACTTACTATCGCCTGTCAGGAGAGGCTACGTAAGCCTGAAATCATGTAGCCATGTAGAATGATGCCATATCTATAGTAATAAGATAACGCTAATATGATGATATGATAAAGCCAATTTTGCAAAATGCAACATGAGAATAAGAGAAATCAAAGCAATAGTGGAGATCTTTTTGAAGAGAGGGGGAAAGGGAATAAACCTTGGGAGAGATTTAAAAAAACACTTTGAACAACATCAGGGCAGTTTATAGGCAAGGTAAAAGAGGGTATATGAAAGATCTCAAATATAGATTTGAATATTATGATCTGAAGATTAACTGTAATTATCAGCCGGGATCAAAAAGGGTTAGTAAATGGAAGGCTACTCTTTGTGGAATAAACACGCAAAAATATCGCACGCATGAATCAAGCAGAAATACAGGCACATCATAAACAGTTTACCCAGGATGAAATATTAATAGCTTTATTGTGAGGGGTTATAATTAAAAATGGCTGAGCGAGATGTGGGTTTATCATCATCCATTTTACTGATAGTTTTGCAAACAACGATAAAATTCTGTTTTAAGACTGAGCAATTATGTCTTAATACATTATGCTGAATCATGGACATTCCTGACGGTGAATTACTGGATTCTTTAAAGTGAAAAACTTTGCATGTTGACGGATCGTTGAAGAATGCTGTTGACATTTCAAATGATAATTCACAAACTGAGAAATAAAAAAATAATTAATTATTAGATGTCGTCGGGATTAAACTTTGAGTGACTTTGCTCTTATCCTTTACTTCATACATATGGACATGTGTCTCTGGACAAATTGAATGGATAGACTAAATTAAGGGAATAATAGAACAAGAAGAATGAGCAAAGAATATTTATCAAAAGTATAATTAATGATACATTACACTATAAATCTTAAACTTCCTTTCTGTATTGTTATTACTTAAAGTTTTTTTTTTCTCAAAAACTTTAAGTAATATCTCTTTCCATTTATATTCGCCAGACATAATAAACTGATAATTATGATACAAAACCAGGGAAGAAACAAATCCGAGTATATATACATACATACCAAGAGGAGTAAAAAATATACAGAATGTAGAAGGGGCTTCAAACATCTCTACATTAGAGATAAATTTTCTAGAGGGATAAGAAAAAAAAAAAAATATATATATATTAGATATATTCATACTACATATATATCTATATATATTATATATATATATATATATATATATAAATATAATAATAATATATATATTATAAATTACATTACATATATATAAATATATATTTACATATTTATATATATATATATATATATATATATATGATATAATACTATATATATGCATATATATATAGGCATATATATATTATATATATATAATATATAGTTATATAAATCTATATATATATATAATACATACATTTATATATAACTATATATAATATATATTAGATATATATATCATATTATATATATATACATACATTTATATACATATATACATATATGCAGATTAAATATATATATATATATTATATATATATATATATATTATATCAATTATATAGGTAGTAGAGGTGGTGTGTTGTGTCCTGGTGTGTGTGTGTTGTGTGTGTGTGTGTGTGTATAAACAAACATACATACATTACATACATAATTATATATATATATAATATATATATTATAATAGAATATATATATATATATATATATATATATATATATATATAATATATATAATATATAAGTTACAAACAAACTTACATACATACATACATATAATATATATATATAATTATATATATATCTATATATTATATATGTATAGGATATAGATATATAAATAATATATATATATATATATATATTATAATACTTTATTGATATATATTAATTAAATATTAGGTCAATGAGTCTTTCACCAGAATTATACAATCCATATTCGAAAATATATCAATAAAGATATCAAGAGGAGAAGTATATAAGAATATTACGAAACAAATTTCAAAAATACAAGGATATACGAAATGAAGACAAATCTTTCGAGATTTTTTTTTTTTTTTTTTTGCGAAATGAACCAAGAATTTGTAATGATGAAACCCTATGAAA
>NW_028234429.1:25617854-25620354 GCF_977035675.1 Penaeus japonicus | reverse complement strand
TATATCTCTCCCCCCCCCCCTCTCTCTCTCTCTCTCTCTCTCTCTCTCTCTCTCTCTCTCTCTCTCTCTCTCTCTGATGCTAGTACAATCTTTTTTAAAAACAAAATTATTTTACAAAGAGAGGAGGTAGATAAATTCTTTCTGTCAAAACAAAGAAGCAAATCACGTGTTCAAATCATTTGAGAGTAAAATTGTCCTGAGATACAAATATATAAATATATAAACAACCTCATCGATAATAGTTTCCTAACGTATCTTTGACACGAAACTCGGATAGATTGGTCATCTTTTATCCATAGCACAGGTATGTGTACATCTCTCTATCTGGGATAACCTCCGTCATAACATGTAGGTCAGTAAAATGTTCTACGTCCAAATTACTTGAGAGAAATTCAGTAATTGCTCAGAAAGGAATGGAAAGAATCATGCTTAATAGATAGAAAGAGAGTAACATGGATTACGGGAGAGACCAAAGTATTATATATACTCAGAGACAGAACAGATTTTTGTCTGTGTGAATACGAAGGAGAAAGAGAGATGTAACACACCCATAAGTTATTTGTTACCTCTAAGGTATATCAGCCGATACTGCCATGCTTACCACATCTGGCAGACGAGTGCCTCCATACAAAATGGACTTGTTTATGGCCAAGGAAATTTTATCTTGACTATAGCGCACATCTTTTTGGGGAGATATTCAATTTAGTCTGAATTAGGAAAGTTTCCTTTGTAGAGTTTTCTGCCTTCAGATCTCTCACAAATAAATACCTCATGTGTACCTGCCCTGGTCCCTGTTGTGGGTGGGGGGGGGGGGGGAATGAAAGGAAGGTATCCACTTTAATTTCGTAGACTAATGTGGTCTTAGGACGGTTCTGTTTAAACATCTTTTTTTTTTTACACTTTTTATGATTGAGGTTCACTAAATGTTTGCTCTTGTATCGCATGTAATTTTCTCTAATGTGTCTGCATGGCTGATGTGGGTTTGTAAGTCAAGCCTACTTTACCTGAAAGTAACTAGTGTGGAATTGTGAGGATTTCTTTGTGTATATGTGTGCGTGTTAACTGTACGCGCGTCTATGCGTGTATCTGTTCCGTTCGTAATTATGTGCGTGTGGTTCTGTGTGTGCCCTTTTTTCGTGTGTGTGTATGTGTGTGTGTGTGTGTGTGTGTGTGTGTGTGTGTGTGGTAGAGAGCTTGTGAATACAAGTGTCTGTAGCCTTGTATGTATGTCTATATTTGTATGTGTATGTCTGGACGATATTCCATATGTGAGTTATGTTTTTGTATATGTATGTATATATATATATATATATATATATATATATATATATATATATATATATATATATATATATATATATATATATGGCAGATGAAGACAGCACACGGCTACGCGATGACAGCAGCATCAGTTACAGGCGGAGTAATTTGGCAGATCTGGAAGTGGGGGCGAAATCAATACTGATTAGTACTACCAACGGGCAGGTGTGTTGGTCGCAGCTGTCCATTAGTCTTTCATATGTATTTTATTTCAGTTCAGGATACGGGTGATTTTTTTTCTTCTTCTTTTGGATGTTATCTTATTTGTTTGTCTATCTCTTCATCTTTCTGTTTCTTTGTGTATTTCGCTATCTATCTCTCATACTGCCTCATCAAATCTTTGATTCTCTACCTTTCTTCTCTGTCTTCTCTCTATAATTCTATAATTTTGGATGTTATCTTATTTGTTTGTCCATCTCTTCATCTTTCTGTTTCTTTGTGTATTTCGCTATCTATCTCTCATACTGCCTCATCAAATCTTTGATTCTCTACCTTTCTTCTCTGTCTTCTCTCTATAATTCTCTCTCTCTCTCTCTCTCTCTCTCTCTCTTTTCTCTCTCTTTTTCACACACACACACACACACACACACACACACACACACACACACGCGCAAACACATAAAGAGAGTTTAATTTTCTATGTTTATCTATTCCCTTCTCTATATGTCACATATTTGTCTTTCCGACCCATCTGGAAATAGTTATACAAATATCTATTGCATATTTCAAAGGGTCTGTTGTGTATTTGAGAGAGAGAGAGAGAGAGAGAGAGAGAGAGAGAGAGAGAGAGAGAGAGAGAGAGAGAGAGAGAGAGAATGAAAGAAAGAAAGAGAATTTGATTTGATTTAGAAAAAAATATTCATACTATATGCAATGTTTACGCATGAATAAGTATAGGAACTGCGCCTGAAATGTTCGCACAATGTACCTCAGTTCATGGTAAGTTGTGAGACATGCATAAATAGTGAGAGAGAGAGGGAGAGAGGGAGAGAGAGAGAGAGAGAGAGAGAGAGAGAGAGAGAGAGAGAGAGAGAGAGAGAGAGAGAGAGAGAGAGAGAGAGAGAGCAAGAGCGCGAGAGGGAGTGTGTGTGTGCAATGGGTTACTCTGCTTGATTTGCTCAGAGTACCTTCCAAATACTGGATGGAACAGGGACTCTAGCGATCAGCTGTATGGCTCTAT
>NW_028234429.1:25607854-25610354 GCF_977035675.1 Penaeus japonicus | reverse complement strand
TATATATATATTTTTTTTTTTTTTTTTTTTTTTTTTCATTATTATTCTCTGTGAGATCGAGGTACTGTAGTTTAATGGGAGGACGAATCGCAACTTTATATTTTTCGTATGCGCGTACTTTCGTAAACAAAGACGAATGAAATAAGCATCCTTAACGAATAAAAATGAAGAGATGGGGAAGAGGAAGGGGACCTATGCTTCCGAATGTCACAGCACAAGGCAGCCCTACTGGCACAGGGGGTGCATAGCAGACTCTGTACATGATCTGAATCCCCTTCCTCTTCCCGTGCTGCCAGCATATCCTGCATCAATGGGCATTTAGAGTCGTAGTCGTAAGTATTTCTGAAGATAAAGACCGTGAATGGGCGCCTTGCGAGGCAGTCTTTCCTGCTGATGCTAAAAGGGAGTAGTGACATCTATGTTTGGGAATTTAAACTAAATCTATTATGGTGAATATCACGACAGATATAGAAATTGAAATTGGCATCATCAGTCATTAAATAGGACTTAATACTCATAGTATGATAGAGAAATGTAGCGATTCACTCTTCACTATTTGAAATACTTGAGGACTATTGGCACCAGTGTGTTGCCACACGTCGCGTCGTCAGGCCAAACAATCCTTTGGCATGTACGTGTTGCCATCGCAACTGTTAAGGGGTCATCAGGGTTGGTATCGCAATACCACAGTTATGCTGTATATCTATGTAATTTGTACAGTGTTTATGTCGACGATGATGAAGAATGGGTGAAATAATAAGTAAAATTTATTACATTTCTTTCTGTTATATGTATTCTTACATATGTAACTGTGTGTTTATTTTCTTTGATTCTTCTATATCCAGATTTAAACATATTGATAAAAAGCAAGAGTGAAATTTGCATTTGAAAATTGAATGGATCACTATTTTTATTGTTTGCGTAACAATTGTGTCATAAACAGATACTATTGACGGAAAAAACACACTTAAAGCAAAAAAAAAAAAAGTAGATTGTAAAATAAGATGAATACATATCACCTTCCAATAAACCAACAGTATGCATAATTTTTTTTTTTCTCTCTCTCTCTACCAATTCTGAAAAAATAACATTTGTCGTTAGCAGAAGAGAAAAAAATACATCATGTGCGTAAAAAATTTGGTTTCTTCAAAGATAAAGCAACAGTTTCCAAACCATCCCGTTGCCTCACCTTTCAATTTACCTGTTGCGTGAATGCCGTTTTCTACACCAGTCACACAACACGGCATTGTCTTCTCTCGCCCTCGCCGTTCCAGGAAGCATGAAATCTTACGTCCCTTCACTGCTGTTATCATCTTCCTTCTGTTTGATTCTTCCGAGATGTGAAACACTGTGGCGTCAATTCCAACGCCCACCTCACACTCCGACGCCCACCTGTCGCCCTCTTCGCCTCTAAGGCATGTTTTCTCTTGTAAGCGTAATCTGATACTTTTCAAATTCGAGATTGCAGCGGTGCGGTCGCCATGGCAACAGGAGGAAACACTTGCAGAACCAGACCCGGCGAGACAAGCTTCGAATAACATGAAGAATGTCGAAGGTTTTTACCTGGTCAGAAATTGGGAGCCGGAACTCTTTCTGTAGCTGTTACCATTGTTATTATTTTTCAAAGTATTATTCGTATTACTGTTCCTTTTCATAAGTATTATTCATATCACGTTTATATTGATATTCAAATTCATGCTATTATCATGACTATTGTTATCGTTATTATTATTATCATTGTTTTTTTTTATCATTACCATCAATCCTTATTAATACATCAATGGAATCCATCCAACTTCTCTTAAACATCATCCTCATTATGATTACCCTGGACACATAGCAACAGACATAGTCACGAACATTGGAGTCTGCGCAGAGAGACCACACTTTGAATCTAATTATCAAAGCTAAATGACTTAGACTCGACCCCCCTCCCCCTCCGCCCTCCCCCCCTCCCCCTCCAGATTCTTTCCATTTCCCCAAGACGATATCTTCAATCAAACTAATTATCCTCATAACTTTCGTTCTCATTCACTTCAAAGTCGAGGCGATTCCTTTCAAGATGGTGAACACTTCACCTTCTTCTTCTACTTCTTCTTCTTCTTCGTCTTTTCTTCTTCTTCCATTTTTTTTTCTTTCTTCTACTTCTTCTTTCTTCTTCTCCTTTTTTTTCTTCTTCTGTCTTCTTCATTTTCTAATCCTCCTCCTTTTTTATTATCTTCTTTTTCTTCTTTATGTTCTACTCCTCTTTTTTCTTCTGTATCTACTTCTTCTTCTCCTTTTTTTCTTCTCTTTCTTCTTCTTCATCGTCGTCGTCTTTTTTATCTTCTTAGTAAGCTAACGAAAGGTAGATTAGGAGGAGGGGAAGGGGAGGGGAACGCGGGAGGACACTGAAGGGA
Organism: Penaeus japonicus; assembly: GCF_977035675.1. Taxonomy (NCBI): domain Eukaryota; kingdom Metazoa; phylum Arthropoda; class Malacostraca; order Decapoda; family Penaeidae; genus Penaeus; species Penaeus japonicus. The sequence continues at coordinate 25,607,955 of NW_028234429.1, read as the reverse complement.
GAGGGGCACGGGGGAAGGGAGAGGGGGAGGGGGAGGAGGAGGGGGAGGGGGAGTTTTTCTCATCAGCTTTCTCACGGTTTTAAGTTAAGTGTGTGGGAGGG
>NW_028234429.1:25587854-25592854 GCF_977035675.1 Penaeus japonicus | reverse complement strand
ATATAATATAATATATATATTATATATTATCTTATGTATATAAAAAAATTATATACATATATACTATAAATATACATATATATATATCTATATATATATTTTATATATATTATATTAAATATATATACATATAACATATATATATATATATATCTATATATATTATATATATTATTTTATATTAATATATATATATATATATTATATATAAATATATATATAGATATAGTAAATTATATATATTATATATATATATATTATATATATATATATGTCTATGTATATGTATTTAATATATATATATATATATATATATGTTTGTGCGTGTGTGTGCATCTCTCTTTCTCTCTCTCTCTCTATCTATCTATCCATCTGTCTATCTGTCTATCCATCTAACTATTTCGTATCCTTCTGTCTATTTATGCATTTATCTATCTATCTACCTATCTACCTAGCAATCCAAATATATACATGTGTGTACATGTACATGTATATCATGTATATATACATATAGATGCGGCTGTGATTGCATAATGTAGCAACACACAAACGAACGCGGAGACACAGCATCTAGTATTTCCTCAGCAATATTTATGTCGGCGAGTGTCGTAATAAGACAAGGTAATGACACGTCAAGTGGTATTTATTAACTGCGAGAAGATTCCGATTAGCGATAATCTTGATTCTGATCTCAGGTGATGGGAAGCGGAGTGCCTGGAATGAGCGGCTGTGTTTTATCTATTCATTATTATTATTATCATTATTATTTTATTTTTTTATTTATTTATTTATCTTTTTTTTTTTATTTATTTTTTTTTTTTTTTAATGGGACGAAGCAAGGGAACGATTAAATACATACAACACGTACACATGAATGTTCTCCATAGATATATATAAATATGTGTGTTTGTGTGTGTATGTGTGTGTGTGAGAGAGAGAGAAAGAAAAAGAGAGAGAGAGAGAGAGAGAAGAGAAGAGAAAAGAGAGAGAGAGAGAAAAAAAATAGAGAGTGATGGCAAAAGATAAAACACAGGTGTGCACGACCGTCTTTATTACAAGTCAAGGATCAAGCCATAAGCTCCGCCCCCCCTCCTCCCTTTATCCCCCTCCCCTCCCGGCCCTTAGGCGATTATGCCCGGAATCCAAGCTTTCTGTCCCGTGCGCTGATTGGTGATTGGAGTGTCTCTAATCCAGTCTCTGTTTCCCAATCTTTTTCTCTCTTTCTCTCGCGTTCGATGAATTAAATTCCATGACGCCGATTAATATCAAAATATTTCTATTTTTCTCCAGTATGATTAAATGTTTCATCGAAAAGACTTGGGACTTGATATAAAAATTATAGCAAAACAAATAATAACTTTTCGTTGCATCGGCTCATTCATATAATAGCTATGAATATCACTATCTAAATATACTTCTCTATCTATTTACCTTCCTACTTCTCTCTCTATATCTTTGTATCTATCTCTTTTTCTTTTTTTTTCTCTTTCTCTTTCAAATGTTCTATCGTTTATCCCTTAGTCTCTTGTCTCCGCTCTGTCCCTCTTCTCTCTTCTCTTCTTCACTCTCCTTCTCTTTCCCATTTTTTTCTTTATCTCTTCTCCCCTCTTTCTTCTCTCTCTTCATCTCTTTCACTCTCTCCATTCCATTCTTCTTCCTTTCTTCTTCTATCTTCTTCTCATTCTCTTTTTCTTTCTTTCTTCTCATTATCTTCATTCTCCTCTCCATTCTTCCTCTTCTCGTCCTAATATTCCTCACTCCTTCTCTTCTCGCTAATCTTTCTCTCTTCTCACTCTTCTCTTCTCTCTCTCTCTTTCTCTCTCTATCTCTCTCCACTTCTTCTCTCCTCTGCATATATATATGTATATTATATATATAATTATATATATAAATCTTTACTTATACTTATATATTCATAATCTATAGTTATGTTATTATATTCTCACCTTATCTTGTAATATATTATATAATACACATCTACACAACATACATCACACCACCACACACACCACACATCTCTCAGAATTTTTTTTTATTTTATTCACACACACTCACTCCACACACACCACATATCTCTCTATGTATATATAAAATACAATATCTATTCAATATTACATTATATATTATATAGATATAATATATTATATTTATAATATACTGACTTATATATCATATTATTAATATATATATATATATATTATCTATATTATATAACATATGTATTTATATATCACATGCCCGACATACATACATACATGTATATCATATATTATAAATTAGATAATATATTATATATATATATCTATATTTATTTATTATTCATATATATATATAATATATATCTATATCTCATTATATACCATATACTTACACTATTCATATATATATTTATAGATAGTACAAATTATATATATATTATATATATATTAATATATAAATATGTTATATATTTATATATATATATACTATAATATCTATATAAAATTAATATTATTATATTATAATTTACAAATATATTTCAGACATATACTATATATATATATGTATATATATATCATATATTACATATATATATATATAAATATATATAATATATATAATATGAGTGTAGTTGAGTGTTGCGTGCTCTTGTGTGTGACTGTGTGTGTGTGTGTGAGCGGTGTTTGTGAGTGTTATTGTGTGTGTGTGTGTATATAACATATTTTATATTATTAAAACTAATCAAAATAATCTTATAATATATATCACTACTAATAATACTCCAAAACGTAATATATATATATATTAAATCATATATATACACATATATACATATATATATCTATATATGTTTCATATAATCTATATATAAACAAATATAATATACAGTATACGTATCTATAAATAAAATTATATTTTATATCAATCTCATTATATAGATCTATATAATATATAATATAAATACTTTTATATATATAATATACTATATAATAATATATATATATAAATATATAAAATATATATAATATATATTATATATGTATAAAAATATATATATATATATATTATATATATTATAATAATAAAAATAAAATTATATAGAAATATATAATATATATATCTATAAAATATAAATATATATACAATCAAATATACTATCACATGTGGTGTGTGTGTGTCGTGTGGTGTGGTGTGTGTGTGTGTGTGTGTGAGTGTGTTGGTATCATAAATATCACATATATATACTAAAATCATATTATAATATTATATATAAAATATTTCAAAAGAGCGAAATAACTATTATTCATATATATATATTAAAATATCGATATAAAATAAATATAAATCTATTCTAATATATATAAGCGTATATATAAAAAGATATAATAAAACAAATATATGATGCGATCAATATTATATTATATATAGTACTTATCTATACATATATAAATATATAACAAATACTAGAATGAATGCTTAAATAATATATAGAATATTAGTATCAGTAATACTAAATATTATTATAACGAAATAATATATATAAAAATACAAGTAGTATATAATAAAATAAAGCATAAATTTAAATATATATATATATTATAAAGTGTGTATGTGTGAGATGTTTGAGTGTGTATATATGTATGAAGATGTTCTTGAATTATGATATGTCTTCATGTATGTATTTTTGGAATATAGAGTCAATATAGAGCGTATATATATAAATATATTATAAAAACTATACGAATATATAATATATATATGTATATTAACTATATATATATAGACGTATATAATACATATATCACTATATTACAAATAGAGCTAATGATATAAATCATCTATATATAACTATGAGTATAATATAATATAGCTTATTTATATATATATAAATATCGTAACATATATAAAAATGTAAAATACTTTTGTATAACGTATATATAAAAAGTAAATTAATAACAAATATGTATATATATAAATATATATATGAGTTTAAAATAATGTATATATTCCATATATGAAGTATCTATATATGTATATATATACATATATATATATTATAAATATTATTACGAGATGATGTGTATGATAACGCGTATAAATTATATATTATAAAATATCTATATATATATATATAGCGCGCGTATAATGCTATATATATAGATATATATATCGAATATAAATCTGTATTATATCATATAGAGAGTAAAATATATTATATATATAGAATATATTAAATATCTTCGTAGCAATATATATATATATACACTAATTACATGACGCGGCTCAGACAGCATCAATATAATATATTATATACTCTATTATATATATATATCTATTAAATATTATACTCTATAGATATATACTATTAATAGTATATTATATGTATCTATATATATACTACTATTATAGAAATATATATACATATAGATATAATATATATATAACTCTATTCACTATTATATATATGCATCACACAACACAGTTACGCATATATATATATATATACATAAATATAGATTATAATATATATATCTATATATCTTATATATAAAATATTCATTATATTATATATATATTCTACAAATCCCTTTCACCCATCTATCTACTATCTATATATACATAATCTTATATATACTAATCTTATATTTAATATATATATATATTTATTATATTTATATATGAATATAATATATATATATATAATAAATGTATATATTTATATAATATATATATATCATGGTATATATGATCATAAATATATATATATATATAAGTATATATATATATATCTATATGTATATACTATATATATATGATAGAAACTATAAATATACATATATATCAATAATTAATATGTATGATGATATCTACTACTATTAATATATAAAATATATATATACGATTTTATATATATATATATATATTTACTATACCATATAGTATGTGATATATATATATAAAAAATATATATATATAAATAATATATATATATATTCTTAATATATATATATTATATATAA
>NW_028234429.1:25552854-25555354 GCF_977035675.1 Penaeus japonicus | reverse complement strand
AGGCAGTCTCTTTGTCGAGTTTCTCCCTACACAATTTATCTCGATGTAAACGCTATGTCGTTCGCTACATATTGAACCAAAAAAAAAAAAGATAAAAAAGAGATAGAAAAAAGATAAATCCCTCCTACATTAAGAGAGGGTGAATATGACCCTTCTTCTCCCCTCCCCCTCCCCCTTTACCCCCCTACTTCTCTCTCTGTCATCCCCTACCCCTCTCCGTCATCCCCCTTATTCCCCTGCGTCACCCCCACCCTCCCATCCCCCCCCTCGCTACGCCTTCAGGACATAGATGGTTAAGAGGAAGATAGTCGAACGAGGGGTGGGGGAGGGGAGGAGGAGAGGAAGAGGGGAGAAAGAGGAAAGCGAAGAAGATAGGCTCTTCATTTTGCCCCCCCCCCCACCGCCCTCCGTTTTTCTGTCCTCGTCTTCTTAATGTCATTTATGTAATTGAAAAATCCGATACCTTCGATAATTTTTTTCTTTCTTTCTCTCTTTTTTTCTTTTTATTCCTCTTTATCAGCATCATCTTCGATTCATTATTTCCTCTTGGCCCTTTTTCATTTCTTCTCATTTTCTCTTTTTTTTCTTCTTCTTCTTTTCTTTTTCCACCTCTTCTTCCTCCTACTCCTCCTCATCTGTGTCCTGCGCACGCGCTGTGAGTGTATCTATCTGTCTTTTTTCATTTCGCCTATCTTTTCACTCACACAGCGCTGATATCTATCCCCCCACTCATCATTCTTCCTCTAAGAATCAGATATGCGCTTCCTATAGAGAAGATTTACTTCTTAGAGTTGTCCATATATCTCGCGTGTATGTCCTCCTCCTCTCCCTCCTCCTCCCCCTCATCTCCTTCCCCCATTTCACCTCTCCTTCTTCCTCCACTTCTCCTCTTCTCTCTCCTCCCCTTCTTCCCTCTTTCCTTCTTCTTCCTCCCCCTCCTTCTCTTGTTCCTCCACCTCTTCTTCTCCCTCCTCTTCATCCTCTTCACCGTGCACCTCGGGCGCGGCCGATGACAAGAGGTAGATAATACCATGTGCCTTTCCTTGCAACGAGCTCTGCAACCGTCCTTGCAATTCCTCTGTTGCAAAAGGTTATTGTTTGGATGGGATTTGTTCTTAGTGCCGCTGGTAGGCAGGGCAGAACACGCTCGGCGGAGATTTGCTTTGAAATGTGACATGGGAAGCGACTTTGATTTTGAAAATGGGGCTTTGTTGTCGAGGTTGAGAGAGGGAGGGAGGGAGGGAGGGAGGGAGGGGGGGGGGGGGGGGGGGAGAAGGGAGAGGGAGGGAGGGGAGGGAGAGGGGAAGGGGGGAGGGGGGAAGGAGGATGGGAGGGAAGGGAGGGAGGGAAGGGGGGTAGGGGGTAGGGTAGGAGGGGGTTTGAAGAGAGGCGAGGGGTTTGGGAATAGGGGAGACAGGGAGAGATAGGAGAAGGGGGAGGGAGGGAGAGAGGGGAGGGGAGAGATGAAGAGCTAGGGAGAAGGGGGAGGGGGGGGAGGCGAAGGGAGGGGAGAGAGATAGAGAGATTGAGGACGGGGGGAGGGAGGGAGAGATATGAGACGGGGGAGGGAGGGAGGGAGGGAGGGAGGGAAGGGGGTAGGGTAGGAGGGGGGTTGAAGAGAGGCGAGAGGTTTGGGAATAGGGGAGTCAGGGAGAGATAGGAGAGGGGGGAGGGAGGGAGAGAGGGATAGAAAGAGAGAAAGAGAAAGAGAAAGAGAGGGGGAGCGAGGTAGAAATTGAAATGAGGAACAGATTTTAAAAGATATTGACACCCGGAATGTGAAGCAAAGGAGGAAACTAAAATGATAATAATATAATTTAAACAAATAGATCGTAATAAGAAAGAAAGCAAAAACACCAACGAATAATAAACAAGGAACAGCAAAAAAAAAAAAAAAAAAAAAAAATGAAATAGAGCAACATCGTATTTTTGTCGACAACACCACATTGACACGCGATAGATTAAGTCTGCAATATTTTCACTCGTTGCAAAGAATGGAAACGGGGAAAACACTGTGTATCTTTTCACATCAACCTCTCACGCTTAATGCTGGGCCGCGCCTCTAGCGTTAATTTGACTGAGTAGTGTTAATGTTTCATATAAATTTGATTAAATGCCAAGGGCTTAAATCTCGTATCACTAGATTACTTTCTCTATTTCGAATGACATATTGTTATATTCTGGTGTGTTCGCTTTGTGCTGTGACCTTTGCTTTGCTACTGTTTTTATTTTTATTTTATTTTTTATTTTTCAACTTTTCTCTGTTCCTTCTTTTATGGTGTGTTCGCTCGGACGTTTTTTTATTTTCTTTTTCTTTTCTTTCCTTTGGTGTTTTTCCTTCTTTCACTCTTTGTGATTTCTCTTTCTCTCTCTTTCCTCTTTCTCTTTCTGTCTTTTTCTCTATCTGGCTTTCTCTCTCTCTGTGTGTCGCTGTGTGACTCTCACTACTCTGCTCCTTTTTCCACTCTTTCTTCTCTCAACTCTCCCTCTTCCTCCTCCC
>NW_028234429.1:25544021-25549021 GCF_977035675.1 Penaeus japonicus | reverse complement strand
AATAGCATAAGCATAACTCGTTACCCCCATGTATACTTCCTTTTGTATGAAAAGATAACTTTTTCTTCAGCATTTTGAGTGACAGTGTTTGCTGAGCAAATGATTGAAGGATTTTTATTAAACACTGTCCTAAATGGCTAAGCAGCAATTAATTTTTGAAAAAATATTTTTAAATCCGTTCATTTATAGGTTAATGAATAGTGAATTAATTTTTGATCAAAGCTAAATGTAATACATTTTCCTTATACCAGGTAACAGATTAAAGTTGCTGTTATCATTACACCTTATCAAAAGTAACTCCATATTCACGATAGCATACTGACGGTATCTGGTCGAAATATCATTGAATCAAAACATTTCTTTTCTTCTAGTGTTAGTCATAAAAAAAAACATTAATTTGACAAAGGAACAACACGCGAATCTAGTATAGAAAAAACCCATTAATTTAATCATTGACCTGAGCGGAACTTTCGTCCGGAATCTTCACAAGGGCCCCGGCATACAACGATGAGACACACCTGCGACATTCCATGCCAGTTTTCACCTCAGCTTTTCTTTTTTTTTCGAACCCCTCATCAAAACCATTCCCAATCGTGACTCTCTTCTCCCTCCCTCCCCTCTCCTTGAGGTCCTTCCACTCTCCCTCTCCCTCTCTCGCTCCTCTGACTCCTCCTTTTCTATCCCCTCGGTACGGCCCCCTACTCAACGCACAACACTCACCCAAATCTGGTCCCCCCCAACACCGACGGGCCAGCCTGTCAGAGTCTCTAACTTTACGTAGGGAAGGGTGGGAGAAACTGTCCTCTTTTTGTATTTGACGCTTCTCTTTCACCGGGGGGACGGGGGGTCTGTTGATATTGAGCACTTTATTTTGGCTCCCTTCTTCTGTTTTTGGGAGCTTCAGCTGAGGCCTTTGAACGTTTCTCGTCTGGGAAGGAAGCCGTGATCGGTGCAGATATAGAGGTATGCATGCACACACTTGCAGTTTTTTATTTTTTTTTTTTTTTTAGTTTTTTTTTTTTTTTTTTTTTCATAAACCGAGAGAGAGCCAAGAAAAAAGGCGCACATACAGCAAGCACAGCACATCATACTACAACACCCATAGTACACAAACCAGGGAAGAGGAAGAAACTTGCACACGCTCTATCTTTACCTTAAACAAAAGACAGACGCATAACCCCACACACATACTAACACAAACATACACTACTACATTCACAAAATAAATAAAGATAGATACCGTCCAGATTATAGGTCAATTATATAAAAACGTAATTGATATTACACTTGTTGAATGCGGTTTTTTTTTTTTTTCAAAAACATCCCTAAAATGATGTAACCGACGGTTGTTACTCCCCATATACCTATCACCCTTTAATAATTTTAAAATTTTAATAATCCAGCCCATTATAACTCCCAACTTTCCTCATAATACTTAAGATATACTCAAAACTCTTCTCACACTAACTATGATTATATCTGTCTTGGTCCTGCTTTTATAAAATGTTTTTTACACTTAGAATATACTCTGTATTCGTATAATATGCTAATGGGACTTGCAATATGTTGTTTAATCGGCTAATATACTCTTCATTCTTAGTTATATTCTGTATGCTTATGATATACTCATATGATATGTTCTATACGTTATTCAGTAAGGATACTCTGTTTTTCTTATAATATGTTCTTTATTCTAATAATATTCTCTTGAAATATACCCTGTGTAACTTGTGTGACATAATTTTATCTGGTCTTATAAACAATACTCTTATAACTACTTTACAGGACTGTAACAATATAACTCATTTGCTCAGGTGAGTAACATACTACCTTACCTGGTTTTAGATAAGAACATTACCCGTTAACCCTTATCTGTCATAACATACTCTTATCAAGTCTAAGGTACTCTCATTTCGTGTGATATCCACTTATCAGGTGCATTTATACACCTGATGATACAATATGTATTATCCTTATATAGGCGTCTGTTTCCAAGGAACTGGTAGAGCGGGTACGAGTTAGCAAAAGAAGGTTAGAGCGGGTTAGCGGTCGGAATATAGGCGGTGATGAATTCTGTGTGTCTGTGACCGCTGGCTCCGTACCAGCGGGGGGGGGGCACACGGCGGCAATGTTCCAGCGGGGGCGGGGCCGGTGGTTGCGATACTGATGGTAATTTATAATGATTATATATACGGCATAGGTTAGGATGGTTTTATGGAATTAATAATGTTTGAGGAAATTAGGAATGAAAGGCTAGGTCTGGCGGGGGAGGAAATTATATTGGTAATAATAATTTTAATCAGTGGGAAAAAAGGATAAAAAATGTGTGTATATCTATATTTATATCTATATCTATCTGTCTATCTATATGTATGTATATTTGTATGTACACACACACACACACACACAGATATTATCTAACTATAATTTATATATTATATATCTCTATATATATATATATATATATATATATAACTATATATATATATATAATATATCTTATATCATGTGTGTGTGTGTGTGTGTGGTGTGTGATCCCCCTGTGTCCCCCTGTGTGTGTGTGTGTGTGTGTGTGTGTGTGTGTGTGTGTGTGTGTGTGTGTATGCTATATATATATATATAATGATATATTTACATATATATATATATATATATATATATATATACATATACTATATATATATATATATAATATATATAGTTATATATAAATAAATGCATATATATATATATATTCTATATAATATGCTTATATATATATATATAATATAATGTATATATATATATATATATATATATATATATATATATATACTATATGTATATATGTATATTGTGGGTGTGTATATATATGTATATGGTGTGTATATATATATATATATATATAAATATCTGTGTGTGTTGTGTGTGTGTGGTGTGTGTGTGTGTGTGGCGTGTATCTATATATTATGTGTGTGTGTGTGTTGTTGTATGTGTTTAAGAAGGTGCCTCGTCGATGCAGTGTCAACCTGAATAAAATATATACACCCTATATATATATATAATATTATATACATATATATAGATATATTATCCCATACACTACACACACTATATAATGTTTGTATATATATATATATATAGTATATATATAGATATATATATATATATATATATATACTTATAATATATATATATATATATATTGGGGGGACCCAACACGATATATAATGTTGTATATGATATATATATATACTATATATATATTATATATATATATATATATATTATATTATATATATATATATATATATCACTCTATATATAATGTGTTTTGTATATATATATATGTATATATATATATATAGTATTATATATATAATATTTACTATATATATATACACTAATTCATATAATATATTTGTGTATATATATGTATATAATATATATATATATATATATATATATATATATATATATATATATATAGATAAATAATATATATAAATATATAACTATATATATATATCATATATATATATATATATATATATATATATATATATATATATAATCGTGTTGTATATATGCTATATTATATATATATATATATATATATATACTATATAAATATATATACTATATATATATATATATATACTATGTGTGTGTGGTGTGTGTGTGTGTATGTGTGTGTGTGTGTGGTGCTGTGTGTGTGTGTGGTGTGTGTGTGGTTGGTGTGTGTGTGTGTGTGTGCCGTGTTGGGCGTGTGTGTTAGTGTGTGTGTCGGTGTTCTGTGTGTGTGTGTGTGTGGTGTGTGTGGTTGTGTGGTGTGGTGTTTTGGTGTGTGTGTGGTGGTGTGTGTGTGTGTGTCTGTGTGTGTGTGTGTGTGTGTGTGTGCGTGTATAAATGTATATACATATATATATATATATATATATATATTCTTCTTTTTATCATTGTCAATTGTTTTTATAAGCATCATTATTCTGTTTCATCGCCACATCCTCGTTATTTTTTATCATCATTATCACTACATGTTTTATTTTATATTATCGTTATTTATCATTATTGTTGTCGATGAAATGCTTTGTTATAATTTTCATTATTATTATCATTAACATTATCATTATCATTATTGTAATCATTATTATTAATATTATTATCATTGTCACTATAATTACTGTCAGTAGTAGTAATAATAGTGCTTAATTATTGTCATCAAGTCGTATTTCATTATGGTAAAAGAACATTCCGACGCGTATATAAGGCTACTGCTCTCCCTCCCTCCATCCCTCTTTCCCTCCGTCACTGTTCTCCTTCCCTCCCTCCCTCCCTCCATCTCCTTCCCTCCCTCCTCCCTCCCTCCCTCCCTCCCTCCCTCCCTTCCTCCGTCACTTTTCTCCTTCCACCATTTTGCATGCTTTTCCCTGTACCTTGTCCTCTCCCTCTTTTCTCTCTTCGTCCCGTCCTTCGCACTATCCCTTCTCCCTGTCCTTCTCTCCCTTTCTTCTGATCTATTCCCGCTCCTACCCTCTTCGTCTGTCTATTCGCCCTCTTGAACTTACTCTCTTTTTCCTCTTTCTACACACTTCTTTCCTCTAATTCCCTCCTCCAACACTATTTTCCTCTCCCCATCATTTTATCTCCCCCTCTCCTCCTCCTTTCCCAAAGTACTTGGCTTCCTCTTCTCACCTCCTCGTCCTCTCTCCACCTCTTTCGCCTCCCCTCTTCTCTCTCTCCTCTGCTCGTCCTCTCCCCACCTCCTCCTCCTCGTCCCCTCCCCACCTCCTCCTCCTCGTCCCCTCCCCACCTCCTCCTCCTCGTCCCCTCCCCTCCTCCTCCTCCTCGTCCTCTCTCCACCTCCTCCTCTTCGTCCTCTCCCCACCTCCTCCTCTTCGTCCTCTCCCCACCTCCTCCCTCCTTCCCTTTCCCCTCACTTCTCTCTCTCTCCGCCCTCTTCACCTCTCCCCTTCCTTTTCTCCCTCCTCCTCTCTCATCCTCCTTCCCTCTCCACTCTC
>NW_028234429.1:25536521-25539021 GCF_977035675.1 Penaeus japonicus | reverse complement strand
TATATGTAACACCCCAAGAAACCCCATCAAAAACAACAACAAAAGCTCTTCAGGAATTTCCTCGCATCTCGGAGAACCGCAGGTGTCAATTGCAGAAGCGACAGCTCTTCAAGCAAGCAAGCAAGCAATCGGAGGAACACAAGACACACACAAAAAAAGGAAGAGGAGAACCAAAAGCAAAAAAATAAATAAAAAAAGAAAGAAAAAAGAACGGAGGCTCGTCCAATCGCGGGAGGCGGAGGGAACCACTTCGAAACGCCCTCCCCCCCCCCACCCCCCTTCTACTCATTCCACCTGTCAGAAAACCCCCACAGGTGATTTCTGTGACTGCAAGAAGAGATGTGAGACGCGACCGTCCTCCAAGATACCTCATCCACCTCCTCATCGACCTCACAGAAGAAGAAGAAGAAGAGGGAGAGAAGAGAGAAGAAGAAGGAGCTTCTTTCAGTTTAATCTCCAGATCGAGGTAAATGTCACGATTCCTTAAGACGTTCGGTGTCTAACTTGCACTTTTTCTCAATCGTTCGTCTTTTATTTGTCTGATTCTGTGACTTCCTGCAAACAAATCGACAGAAAAACAACAACAAATGTCGATGTTGATTTATTTCTCCCACAACCATTAGTTTCTTTTCTTTCTTTGTTTCTCATTCCCCACGATTTATTTCAAAATGTCCCTCTCCTTTTTTTTTTTTTTTTTTTTTTTTTTTTTTGAATACTCATTCCGTTTTTACATACCCTTTTGAAGTCACACGAACGACTCCTATGTTAACGTTCGTGTGGACTAGCGGCAAATCATCACCTTTTCATTACCCGCATGACTTCGGCTGCTCAAGAGTGAAGTTTTGTCACTTTGAACTCATTTCCCTAAGTGGGTCTCATGAAGGTGATGGATTGTCACTTATCGATAAATCCCTTATTATTTTTTTTTTTGTGTGTATTTCCCTTTATGGTAATGTGTCCAGTTTTATGAAGGTAAGGTATTGTGATTTTGGTGTATTTTCTTTATTTATGATGATATTTAATTGTGTGTTTATATCTATGTGATCATTAATAAGCAATGTCCTGCTACCAACTCGAACTACGCTATAGAATTTTGTCGATATATGCGGATAAGATTAAGTAAACCTATTTCTATATATTACTTATAAATATTTATATATCTTACTATGAATTTTCCACGTCCCAAGATTGGTAAAAAAAAAAAAAAAAAAAAAAAAGAACCGTATAACAGAACCATATGAACCTGATCCAAAGAAAGGAAAAATAAGAACCGTAAAGAAATGAAATCGGGGATGAAAAAAAAAAGAGAAACATTGTGTCCAAGAAAACGTTGAACGTTAGCTAAACTATTGACTTTGTTCCTCGTCTTTTTCTTTCCTTTTTTCTTGTCCTTCTTTTTTTCTCCTCAAGTCCTGGCGAAAGAATTGAATCCCGAGTAGAAACATGTTCGAAAGTCGCCTGTTTCTGCCACACTCGAAGTAATGTCTTTTTTTTCTCTCTTTTTTATTTAGAAGGGAAGTCATTTTGAATATATATATATATATATGTATATATATATATATATATATATATATAATTATAGATAGATATAAATTAAAAATATATCTAAAATATATATACATAATAAGTATAAAAAAATTTATTATATGTATAATAAAATTATATTATATATATGGGTTATTATATATATATAAATAATATATATATAGTGATATTTATTACATATATATGTGTATATATATATGTATATTTATAAATATTTGTATATATTTTGTATGAGTATATATATATATATATAATAATATCATATATATAATATACTATATAGATGTATATAAAATATAAATATATACATAGATATAAATATATATATATTTATAATATATATATATATATATATATATATATATATATGTATAGATTATTGTTTAGATCTATATGTATAAATACATATATGTATAGATATGTATATATACATATATGTATAATATCTAAATGTTATATATACAAATATGTATATATATGTATATATATGTTATATGTATAATATACATTATTTATAAAATGTATAAATATGTAATATAATAAATATAGTTATATATTATATATATATATACTGTATATATGTATATATATATATCTATATATAATACATAAATACAAATATAACATATACATGAATATATATATATATATATATATATATATATATTATATATATATATGATTATATCTCTATATGAATTATACATATATGTCTAATATGTATATATAATATATAATATCTATATGTATATATACATATATAGATATATTAATATTTGTGAGTATATAAACATATATGTATATATGTTATAATAATTATATATATATAGATTAGGTATATATATAGCTTATATATATACATATACATATATTTAATATGAATATAATATAATTATATTATATATAATATAATATATATATATTATATATAATATATATATATATAAGTTTTCAT
>NW_028234429.1:25499021-25504021 GCF_977035675.1 Penaeus japonicus | reverse complement strand
AAAAAAAAATACAAACACAATTCCGAGCCAAGGTTAAGAACCGTCCGAAAATAAAGCCCCGAGCAAGCCGAGCCGGAGAACACAGAGCTAGCACATCTCCCACTCGCTCTTTTAATATCCTCCTGAATTCGGAAAATTGGCAGAGGAAGTGGAGGAGAGGGGTTGGGGGGGCGTAAAGAGGGGTGGGGGGAGGTAAGGAAGGAAGGGGGTCGTAAAGAGGGGCTGGGAGGGGGGGGGGCGTAAAGAGGGGTTGGGGGAGGTAAGGAAGGAAGGGGGGCATAATGGGGGATGGGGCGTAATGGGGGGGGTGGGGTGATAAGGAGGAAGTAGAGGTGGAGGTGGAAGAGGAAGAGGAAGAGGAGGAGGAGGAGGGGGGGTATAAATGGAAGAATTGAAGGAGAGGAGATCGAGAAAAATAAACGAGGAAAAGCAATATCTGTAGGAAGAAAAGGAGGAAGAAAGCTGAAGAAAATAACACATGGAAAAGTTAGGAGAGAGAAAGATAGAAATATAAGTAGAGATTGGGATAGAGGCAGACAGACACAGACGGAGAAAAACAAAACAAAACAGACAGACACAGACGGAGAAAAAACAGACAGACAGACAAACAGAGACACAAAGTCAGGAAGAAGAAAATCCCGAATCTGAAATTAGACGAAGGAAGAGCCGACGAGGAAACCAACAGGGAGAGAAGAAAAGGGAGATAACGAACATGGAAACAGAAAGCCGAGGAATAATGCAAGAGAGGAGAGAGAAACGAAAAAAAGAAGCGTGAGAGAACACAAAAGAGATAGAAAACGGATAGGACAAAGGAAAATGGGAATGAAAAGGCGAAGCAGACAACAGAAAGGGAAAATGGTTAATTGACAGAGAAGGAAGGGGGAACTGAAATAATGATGGTAAAGGGTAAAGGAAAACGTAATGTTTGAGGGGAGATAAATGACAAAGGAGAGAGAGAAAAAAATGGGATGGTGGTGTGAATGAGAATGAGGAATATGGAGAAATATCATCCACAAGTATGTATTATCTCACACACACACACACACACACACACACACACACACACACACACACACACACACACACACACACACACACACACACACACACACACACACACACACACACACACACACACACACACACACACACACACACACACACACACACACACACACACACACACACACACACACACACACACACACACACACACACACACACATACACAAATAAACACAAACATGAGTAGAGAAGGAGACAGAAGTGTTAAAACAGGAAATCCAAATCAGAGGAAGACCATTATTTATGTCCCTGTTAGGCCTGGGGAGAACGATAGGCATATCTCGAAATGTATTTTCAAATACCTTGATCAATTGGTCCCAAGACTGTAGTTTACCTCGAAGGGTTGAGAATGTTGATACGAAGGAAGTAGAAAGAGAGACAGAGGGGGGAGGGAGAAGCTGAGGATGTGTGTGTGTGTGTGTGTGTGTGTGTGTGTGTGTGTGTGTGTGTGTGTGTGTGTGTGTGTGTGTGTGTGTGTGTGTGTGTGTGTGTGTGTGTGTGTGTGTGTGTGTGTGTGTGGGTGTGTGTGTGTGTGTGGGTGTGTGTGTATGTGTGTATGTGTGTGTGTGTGTGTGTGTTATGGATGGTCCAGAAATTTAAACTGGAAAACAATAATACGCCAAAGACAAATAATCGAGAGATAATACAAACAAAACACAACCATATACATACACATAATATAAACATATACATGCAAATGATACAATAAAATAGAGAAATTGAAACGAACAAAAATAAATACAATAAAGAATATGCTAAACTAACCATTATGGGCATTACTGCAGAGAGGAGGGCCGAGTTGGTGAACAAAGTGGTAACCGTAGTGGTGCTGTTTAAATATGATTTCATTTTTGGATGACAATAACACAAACAAAAACAAAACACAAAAAAACATTTTGCAAAATAAAAGAGAAGAGTAGGAACGCAAAACAAAAACAAACGCGGTAATACAACCTGCTGTACATATTTGCCCCGACACATAATTGTGAAGGGTCTAATGTATGTGAAAATATTAGCTACTCCAGACTTGGGCGGAGCATAACAGCGCCTCATAAACGACTGAGAATAAGCACATTAGTACGCTCTATTGTCCATAGGGGACTCGGCAGTGAGGGAGGGAGATAAGCAGAAGAAATGATAACTACCAAACAGGGGGAAATTACTAAGTGGAATGAGATAGAGAGGGAGAGGGGGAGGGAGGAAGAGGGAGAGAGAGAGAGAGAGAGAGAGAGAGAGAGAGAGAGAGAGAGAGAGAGAGAGAGAGAGAGAGAGAGAGAGAGAGAGAGAGAGAGAGAGAGTAAGTAAGATATAATGAGAGGAGGACGAAGAAATGATATAAGATAAAAAGAAATTGACAAATAGCTTCTAAAAATACTAAATGAATAACTAATTGCATAAAACAAAAGAAGGAATGAATGACTGGAGAAACACATAAGCGAAACACTTATAAAGTCGAAGCATTGTGAAACCATAAGAGAATCAGAAAAAAAGAAAAAGAAATGCCGGTGAGTTCGAGCACGGAGAATTCGCGAGTGTGGGAAAGATAAAGTCATAGGCACAGATGGGGTTGGCAAGCACTAAAGGTGTCAGAGGCAGGAAGGGCGTGATTTGGGGTTCGGAATGACAGGTGAGAGCGAGTTGGAAAGGTAATCAGCGGTTGCAAAAGGCTTGAAAGAGATGCTAAAGGGAATTTGAGGAGACTTGGACGAAGAAAATCTGGTATGGAGACGGCGGCGGCGGCAGACTCGGAGTCGGCCGAGGGTTGTGTCGTGGCAATATTTCATTCCGGCGTCGACAGCTGTGAGCTGCGCCCTGATTTCAACACAAAATGTTACTTCCCTTTTCGGGGGATATATATATATATATATATATATATATATATATATATTATATATATATATATATATATATATATATATATATATATTATATAATAAATATATATATATATATATATATATATATGTATATATGAATATATATGTATATATGAATATATATGTATATGTATATATATACACATATATACACATATATACACATATATATATTCATATATACATATATACATATAAATACATATATACATATATATACATATATATACATATATATACATATATATATATATATATGTTATATATAAAATATATATATATATATATATATATATATATATATATATATATATATATATATATATATATATATAATATATATATATATATATAGACACACGGAAAGGAAAACGCCAACACGACACACACACACACGAAGAGGAAAAAAAACGCATGCATATACGGTACAAGACCGAAAAAAAAAAAAAAATCTAATTACACCCAACAGCACATCAAGCTATAAACAGAAAACCCGAACGAGCCACGGCATTGAGACTTAGTGGGCGGCGCTGACCACCCATACAATGCGGTCCCGCTGACGTGACGCTGCATAACACAGGCCACTTCTGCATAATTTGGCCGGCCGCTCTTCGTCCAATATTGATATTATGAGCCTCCATTACGGATTATGGTCCTCACATGCTAATTCGAGCGACGTGGCCGATTTCTACAACTCCGTGCTTCCTCACCCCCCCTCCCCATCCGCCCCCATCCCCTCCATCCGCGCCCATCCCCCCACCCTTCTTACCTTCATTCCCGCTAGGTAGGCTTGGTTGCGTGTAATAAAGTGTAATTATCCTTGGTCGTGTATGCTTGTGTTTTGATTGCGTTTGTGTTCGCTTCTGTTCTGGATGGTATCAGTATCTATATATACGTCTAAGTCTATATCTGTATCTATATCGATGTCTTTATTTATATCTAGACCTAATTCTATCCTTATCTATCTATCTGTCTATCTATCTATCTATCTATCTATAGTTATACTTATGACTGTATATATGGCTATATTCATAGCTACATATATACTTATACCTATACCTATTCCTATATCTACCTATATCTACCTAATATCGACACCTCATTCGCTTCCTATACCTATATCTATATCTATATCTACATCTACATCTACTTGCGCATACACACGTACACACACCGGCTGTTGCAACACCTGAGTGGATGTCTAATGTTAATAAAGGATACGACGAACAGCATACTTTCCGAACCAATCTCGACCTCTATGGCCGGCACACCTGGCGGAAGCGGAGGAAGATATTGTGGTCAGGTATGGCGCTGGATGAAGGGAGGAGGGAGGGAAGGGGAGGGAGGGGGAAAGGAGGAAAGGAGGGAAGGGGAGCTTGGTAGGGTGGGGGAGATAGGAGGATGTGAGGAGGGGAGGGGAGGGAAGGGGGAAAGGAGGAGGGGAGGGTAGGGGGAAAGAGGGGAAAGTAGGGAGGGGGAGCTTGGTAGGGTGGGGGAAATAGGAGGAGAGTGGAGGAAGGGATAGCAAGAGGGGGAGAGAGATAAAGGAGGGGGTGGAATTACTGGAGGGAGGAGAGGAGCGAGGCAGGATAAAGTGGGAGATGGGTCGTAGGGGGAGGAGGAGGGAAAGAGTATTGTGGCAGAGGGGGGTTAGGGGAGAGGGGGGTTGTATTAGCCGGGGAGAGTGGGGGGGGGGGGGGGCCGCCAGAATGAGAGTGAGGGGAAGGGAAGAAGTATGGGGGGAAAGGTAGAGCAGCGGAGGAAGGAGAAATTTTATAGGAGGAAAAAGACAAGAAGTGGGACAAAAATGGAAAGAGAAGGAAAGGAGAAAATAAAAACGGGTATAGATAAAGAGAACATTCAAGTAGGGAAAAATAACGCGAATGAAGGAAAATGGAAAAGGGCAGACGAAAAACAGGATATATGAAGAAATAAAGGAATAAAGGAAAAAAAAAAGGGGGGAACACTGAAAGTAAAAAAGGGGAGCAAACGAAAGAGGGAAAAGAGAATAAAATGTCTAAAAATAGCCATTTTATCCAAAGGGGAAAAAAGGGGAAC
>NW_028234429.1:25491521-25494021 GCF_977035675.1 Penaeus japonicus | reverse complement strand
ATCTCCCCTCCATTCGAGTTAATGTAGTGTATCAATGAAGTTTAACATGGCGCTTTACCCCTCTTTGTTGTTGAAAAGTTTCGTTTAAAACTTTCCTTTTTTTTGGGAGTCCCTCTTTTTTTCTGTCTCTTTCGTCCGGGAATATTTATTTTTCACGGTTTGTTTATGACGGAAGATGAAGTTGACGGTTCTAAAATGCCCTCTGTGAGTCGAGATATGCTTCATTTGTTTCGAAAGTATATGTTAAAAGTTTCGAACATGTGAGAGAATGGGCGATGCGTGTTTGTTTTACGCCGGGATGCGCAGGCTCGTCGGCCCTCAAAGGCTGGAGATAAAAAGGACTTATTAAGACTAGATTAAGGTGAGATTCTCCCGTGAGAGGGAAAATTTATCAGACTAATTGTTCCCTCTTCAGATGATGATGAGATTTCGCAGAATAAAGATATCGGAAAAAATCACTTTGTTTAGTGTTTTCAAATTCAAAAAATAACAAAGACGTTATCGGTCAAACTTTATCCTCCCAAACTGTTCCTTTCGTTTGAACTTGAGATGGAACAAAGCATGGTAAATCTTTAATTCCCAAAACGAACTAAACACTTCGGTTTCCATTTGAACAGGATACCGAATATTCGAATTATATAGAGCTAAAAAAGAAAGGAAATTGAGTTTTGTAAACTTTCACTGTAAAATGGGACAGAGGCAACAGAGATAGAGATAGAGACAGAAATAGAGATAGAAATAGATAAACAGATAAAATTAGAGAGAGAGAGAGACAAAAAGACAAACAGACAGACAAAACCAGCAATGCATATGAAACAAAATAGACAGAAAGACGACCTACAGAAAGATATAAAGAACGAAAAAGAGCAATAACGAAAGACAAAGGAAAAAAACCCAAACAAAAGGAGAATCCCAGCCCGTTCGATCGGCCAGCAGGAGGAACCTCGCCTCTGCAAACAGCCTCGTCTCGATCAGTAAATCCAGAGATTCAACACCTGTCCTGTTTTCTCTTGAGGGAGGAAGACCACGCTGGCCGGAGCTAAGACGTGGCTGGGATGCGCTTTGGGATGCAGGTCGTTTTGGGAGGAAGGATGTCTGATAGTGGGGAGTATGGAGAGGGGGGGAGGGAGGGAGGAAGGAGGGAGGGAGGGAGGGAGGGAGGAGAGAGGGAGAGGGAAGGAGGGAGGGAGGGAGGGAAGAAAGAGGGATGGAGAATTAAGGGAGGGAGAGGGAGGGAATGAAAGGGAGGGAGGGAGGAAGATAGAAAGATAGATAGAAAGGGATGGAGGGAATACAGACAGGAAACACAAACATTTACGAAATTCGCAATTTGCCCATTGAAAAAAAAAGGTCCTCCCCCTCCATTAAAGCATCAGCCCAATATCCACATATCCACATTATTACAACCAGTAGCCACCCCTCAATCCCGCCGCACTGAATGCATGCACTGTGGCCGCCGTATTACCGAGCCACACTAGTCGAGGCTTTTTATCACTGTGATCATTTCTTCATTTTCTCTTCATGCAGCAGGAAATCCCTTGACTATTACAGATATTTGTCCTCGGCAAGAGCAGTTCCGCGGGAGATGAACGGAATATGTCATTTCCCTTCGGCTGCTTGCTGCCTTTCTTGGTCGCTTTTCGTTCTTCTTGTTTTATTTCTGTCTGTCTGCCTGTCTGCGCTTACGTGTCTCTTTCTCTGTCTGTTTCTGTCTTTGTCTCTGTCTCTCTCCCCCTCTCTCTCTTTCCCAGTCCCTCTCTTCCTTTCTTTTTATCCTACCCCCTCTCCTTCATTCTTTCTTTCCTTCTCTTTCCATTTTTCTACCTACCTATATCTTGCCTCCTCCTCCTCCCCCTTCCTCTCACCGCTTTTATTGCTACCCTTCTCTCTATCTCTTCCATTCTCCTTCATCTGGATCTGCCAATCAATCAATCTGTATATTTGTTAGTCTGTCTGTCTGCCTGTCCATCTCTTTTGCCTTCCCTCTCGCCCTCCTTCTCCCTCTTGCTTTCCCCTTTTCTCTATATTTTCGCCTCATCTGTTTACCTCTATCTAAACCCCTTCCATGTCATGTCCTCTGTTCTGACAGGTTTTATGTGAATGAATTATGGCTCCGCGGGTTATTTGCATACAGTGACGGTAGCCGATAATTGCATGAACGGAGGAGAGAGGAAGAGAGAGAGGGGGGGAGGAAGGGATGGAGGGAGGAGGGAGGAGGGAGGGAGGAGGGAGAGGGAGGGAGAGAGGAAGAGAGGGGGATAGGAAGAGAGAGAGAGAGTGTGTGTGTGTTTGTGTGTGGAGGTGTCTATGTGTGTATGTGTGCATATTTGTAGAAAAGAAAACAAGCACAAAGAGACACTACTCTAGCTTGTGTACACGTGTATAACTTTGATGTTTATGTTTGTACATGCATTCGAAAAAAATGTTCGAAATTTTCATTTACTCAGACAGGAAAAAAAAAATACAGGAAGCACACCAAGCACTGCGCAAGCACAATTCG
>NW_028234429.1:25484021-25486521 GCF_977035675.1 Penaeus japonicus | reverse complement strand
AGCGGTTATTATGATCAGACCGGAGAACCTCTTTCCGTTAAAGTGTGTGTAAAAGGAGATTTGGGACGTGTTTTGAATTGCATATAATTCCTTATGAAGCAATACTAGGGAGCGTGTTTACCTGAAGGCTAGAAACATTTACGTTTTCTTTTGATCTTATTCCATTATTGTTGTTATTATTTTCGTTATTTTTTTTTTATTAGTGTTATCGTTATTTATAATTGTTTTTATAGATATTGCTATTATCATTGTTATTATTGTTGTTATATATATTGCTATTATCATTGTTATTATTGTTATTATAATGATTATTATCATATTGATTATTATCATATTGTTATTATAATGATTATTATCATATTGATTATTATCATATTGTTATTATAATGATTATTATTATTGTCATTGTTAGTATCATTGTTATTGTTATTATTGCAGTGATTTTTTTTTATTATCCTTATTATCTTTATTATCCTTCTCATTGCCATTATCATCATTGTTATTATTATCTATCATCACTATGATTATTATTATTACAATCATTATCATTACTATTATTACTATCATCATTATAGTCATTATCATTACCATATATCATATCATCATGATCATTATTATCATAATCATTAACAATCTTCAAGCTTTTACAAACCTACTTATTGATATCAGTTCGGTTCTAAAAGCCAGAACGGAGCAAGAATAGCCACAGAGAGAACGGAGTAGAAGGAAGAAACACTCAGAGGCATAAATATTAACATTTACATTAACATTAATATTTAACACCGCGCGTTCTCCCGCAGTGCCAAGTTGAACGGTGTTCTGTCTCGGTTACCTTCTCTTCATTTTCTGTCTCTTTTCTTCTACTCTCTTTATCTGCCTGTGTCTTTGTCTCTCTCTCTGTCTTTCTATCTCTCTGTCTGTATCTCTCTTTTAGTTTCTCTCTCTCTCTGTCTCTCTCTCTCTCTGTCTGTCAGTCTCTCTCTCTCTCTCTCTCTCTCTCTCTCTCTCTCTCTCTCTCTCTCTCTCTCTCTCTCTCTCTCTCTCTCTCTCTCTCTCTCTCTCTCTCTCCTTCATTCCCAAATTACTTGTCTTTCTTTACATATCCTGTTGGCTTAAAAAAAATCGTAAATTCTATTAAAAATTATGGTTCAAATCACCCATTAATTTCATTAAACAGTTACATTTCAAATCTCATTTCTTTCAACACATGCAAGCGCTGAAAAAAGTGGAAGAAAAGTCTCCCGCACTCTTAACCCCCCCTTTCCCCCTCTCCCTCTCCTTCTCCCTCTCTCTCTCCCTCTCCCTCTCCCTCTCCCTCTCCCTCTCCCTCTCCCTCTCCCTCTCCCTCTCCCTCTCCCTCTCCCTCTCCCTCTCCCTCTCCCTCTCCCTCCCCCTCCCCCTCTCCCTCTCCTTCTCCTTCACTGCCCGTTCTTCATGCAGTCTAATATTGTCTTTATGTCCTTAGAGCATAAGGGCGAAGGTTCATGCGTTTTTTTTTGTTTTTTTTTTAACGTGATATTTTATCAGACACTCACTAAGGTTATATCAACAGTGTTTCTCCGTGATGCAATTTCAATATTTATTTCTCATTATCTGTGTTTGGGAATATCTTTTTTTCCTCAAGATATAATCTAGCGAGATACAGAAAACAATTGAAAGCTGTACAGCGCATCCTTGATTTTGAATACATAAGATTTGTATTTTTTTCATTCTTTGATGAAGGTAAGATTTTGGGAATTGATAGTTGCAATTTAATTAATCATATTGAAAGACGTAGGAGTGTCTTAAACGAGTCTTGTGTGAATTAAAGATATGTAAATATTAGTCTTCGTTCGCTTTTAAAAAGAACGTTTGTTGTTTCTTTTACTTTCGTACGAACAGGTGAAAGGTATAATATCTGTTCATGCACCATTTGCAGTTTTTTTTCTGTGATGATCTTTTTATTCCTTTTATTGTCCCACGTAGAAAAAAGAAAAGGAACAAGAGAAATTTAATTCATTTAACAAATTTGAGCTCAGGTCTGCATATGTTCGTGGATATGAACATGGATATGATACACACATATGCACACACGGAAACACACAAACACAAACATACATAAACACGTATACACAAACTCACACGCACAAACTCAAGCACACACAAAGCAAACAAACACACACACACGTACAAACATACACATAAACAGACGCACGCACACAAACACACATAAACACACACACACACGCACAAACAAACAAGTTAACAACAACCACATTCAATCCAACATTTATTATATCACCAAGAATATTAACTATCAGATATTTATCTATCTATTCATATTAATATCTTTTCCACCTCGTCCCTCGCGTGTACCACTGTCATGTCCCAATAAGGGCCTGAAATTGCGGTTATTATGCGTCAACATACATTTGGGTGAGTCTCAGTCCACATATGTTGCGTGTGACAAATATGTGATTATCTCGCTTTAGATCTACTGGTTCAGTTTCTTGTTGTTGTT
>NW_028234429.1:25474021-25479021 GCF_977035675.1 Penaeus japonicus | reverse complement strand
TCCTACCTGTCCTTATCATATCTTATCTATACTATCTTTCTATCTCCTATATTATTCTTCTTTCCGGCTCTCACCTCGTTTCACCCCCTCAAGAAAGAAAAGAAAAAAATACCCCCCAGTATCCCTTCCCCCTCCTCTAGTTTTCTTCATATATATTTTTGTTTCTCGTTTATACTTTCTTTTCTTTTCTTCTTTTTGTATTCATTCATTTTTTTTAGACATCCTTTGTCCTGTTTTTTCTTCTTTGTATACTCTTTTCCCCCTTTTTATCATCCCCTCATTTTCCCTTTCTCTTTCCGTTCATATCTCCCCTTCTTCCTTCCTTCTTTCTCCCTATCCTCCTACCTCCCTGCCTCCCTCATCTCTCCCTCTCCCTCCCTGTTTCTCCCTTCATCTTCCTCTTTCGCTCCCTCTCTTTCTTTCCTCCTCCCTCCAACCAACTCCCTCCTCCTCCCCGTCCCTCACACCTCCTCCTCCTCCCCCACCACGTCCCCCCACCCCCTGATAAGTCGATATGGTCTGTAAACGAGGCACATATGACAGATAAGCCATGTTGGTGCCAGCGAGGCTGTGAGAGGGGAAGCTGTGAATGAGAAGGGGATGGGAAATGAGGGGAACCGAGGGTGAGGGAGGGAGAATGAGGCGTGGAACAAGGGAGGTGAGAGAGACGAGAGGAAGAAGCTGTAGAGGAGGGAAAGAATGAGGAGAGGGGCAATGAGGTGTAGCGAGGGTGAGTAAGAGCAGATGAGGGTTTGGAAGAGGGAGATGAGAGAGGAGAAGGGAAGAGGATGAAGAGTGGAAGAGGGGAAGGAAGAGAGAGAGAGGATGGAGATGAAAGTGGAATGGGGGGTAGGGGGTAGGTGGGGAAAAGGGAAGAGGAATGAAGAATGGAGGTGAGAGAGAGAGAGAGGAAAGAGAATGAGAGAGATGGGGAAGGAATAAAAGGATAGGAATAAACATGATAAAACGTACTTCCAGATAAACATACAAGTAGACAATCAGATAAAAATTGAGAAGTTCAGAAATTGGAGAGAACGGAAGAGAGAGAGAGAGAGAGAGAGAGAGAGAGAGAGAGAGAGAGAGAGAGAGAGAGAGAGAGAGAGAGAGAGAGAGCAGAATAGAGGAACCTACTGCAACACTGCAACCGCAACTTTAAACACTCCCCCCCCCTTCCATAAGGCAATGCCCCGCAATATTTCCCCCCCCCCTCCTTTCTCATCCCCCCCCACCTCTGGATTAATGGGGAGTTGGAAAAGGGAAGAGAGAAAGGGATTGGGGAGGGACGGGGGAAGAGAGGGGAGGGGGAGGGGGGATTGGGATTGTGTGTATATGTTGGGGGGAGGGGGGGGGAGGCTGATGTAGGTTGGTGCTTTTATTTATGTCGTTGGGGCTTACTGGCTTTGCAAAGCACTGACAGGAGCGTGTGAAGCAGAGGCATAGACAAGGTGTGTGGGCTTGTGTCTTTACTTTACTATCACAGCTTACGAGTATGTGTGAAAGTGTGTGTGTGTGCGTGTGAAGCAGTTTGCCTATATAGGCTTTTTTGAAGTTATATAGCCATTTTGAAGGGTAGTTGTATGCAGCACAAAATGCGCACATCCTATTCACATCTCTCCTAAAAGGGGGAAAAAAAAGTTTTACTGTCGAATGCACCTCCTCTGTGAGCGAGAATTCCTCATCAGCGTCGAATGCGCTTTCAGAGGACGGCATCGCCTTCAGTCGCAATAAATACGTTAGAGGGACGGACGAGCTTAGACATCGCCTATCCCACACACACCCCCATCCCCTCTCCTCCCCCTCTCCCCCTCTCCCACCCGCCCCCCTCTACGAACGTTTCCCAAGAGACTGATTCGACGTCTAAATATATCCCCTCGTCGTCCAGGTGATAAGCCAGGTAGCGAGTGAGGGGAGGGGGATGGAAGGTAGAAGAAGAGGGGGGGGGGTGAAGGGGGGGAGAGGATAGAAAGAGGACTCATTTCCTCAAGGGAGCGGGGGAGGAGGGGGGAGGGGGATCAAATGCAGAGTTGTGAGACCCCATAAACCGCTTCCGAATATATATATATATATATATATATATATATATATATATATATATGTGTGTGTGTGTGTGTGTGTGTGTGTGTGTGTGAGTGAGTTTGTTTGTGGGTGTGTATGTGTGTGTGTGGTGTGTGTTGTGTGTGTCTGTGTGTGTTGTGTGGTTGTGTGTTGTGTTGTGAGTTGTACACCATGTATACATATAAGTATATATATATATGATATATATATATATATAAATATAAACATTAAAAATGTATGTATATGTAAGTACCCATATGTATATAATTTAAAACATTATTACATATGTAATATATATATATATCTATATATAAATCATATATAAGTACATATCTATAAATATATCTATAATAAATATATATATATATATATCTATAATATATAAGTATGTATATGTCAGTAACAATGTATATATAAGTATACATAATGTATCTAATAAATAAATATAAATATATATAGCTAATTACATATAATAAATATATATCTATTATATATATATATAATAAATATAAATATATACTATATATGTAAATATAGGTGTATATATATACTACATAAATATATATATATATAAAATATATCTATCTCTACATATATATATAAATATCAAAAAATTACAATATATATATAAATATATATATATAAATATATATGTATATATATATGTATTGATATAAATATCCTATCCATATATTTCTATATATACAAAAATAAATATACCATATATGTATACCATTATGTGGCCATACACAACACACACACACACACCCACACACCCATCTATATATATAAATATATATATATATAATCACAATATATAAATATATAAATACATCAAACAACAAGTATATATATAAAAAATATTTATAATATTAAAATTATCTTCATATATATAAAATCTTTCTCTATATTATAATATATATAAATTTATCACACAATAACATTAATCTTGTATATATCTATCTCTCAACAATATCTATATTTATCTATCTATCAACACTATATCTATATATATAAACATTCTATATAACAAAAACTCTATAAAAACTTTAACTCTATAACAGCTAATAGACGAGGATGAACAAGGGTATACGGCCGAGTAGGAGAAAGAGAATGAGATGATGCGAAGAGGAGAAAAACAGGAGGCTGCCTAGGATAAAGGTGGCGTAGGCGGAGGAAGAGTCCACGGACGAGGAGTAGGAGGAGTACGAGGAACAAGGAGAGAGTAGGAAAAAATTATAGAGGAGGAGGAGGAGTAGGAATAGGAGGAGGGGGAGTAGGAAGATAAGGAAGAGTTGAAGGAGGAGGAAGAACCCCGTGACGTGACTGGCCTAGGGTTCAGAAGCTTATATTAGCTGAACCGTGAGGTGATAGTTCGTGCCATCCTAGGACATTACGGCTTGGAAATAACTCTCTCTGCGTCTGTCTCTCTTGCCTATTTTAGCCTTTTTCTTATTCCTGCGAAGGATTCACTTATTTGTTTCACTTCTTTCTTTTTCTATTTATTGGTTTCTTTCTCTCTCTCTCTCTCTCTCTCTCTCTCTCTCTCTCTCTCTCTCTCTCTCTCTCTCTCTCTCTCTCTCGTTCCCTCTCCCCCCCTCTCCTCCCCCCTCTCATTCCCTCCGACCCTCCTACACCTTTCTCTCCCCACCTTCGCATTCCCCCAATCCTTTCTCTTTCCCCTCTCTATCTCCTCCTTTTAGCATAAAGCCTTTAACCCAGATAGCGTGACAAGGTGACCCGGACGAAAAGTGAATCACAAAGTAACGAACTTTAACTGGAGGATTAGGACAGAGTGAATTCCAAGTCCATTTTGACAACCTGGAATTTATTGCGATGAGTCATTTTTGGAATGGGGTGGGGGTAGGGGGGTAGGGGGAGAGGGAAGGGGATAGATAGGTGTTGGGGTAGGGGGTGATGAAGGGGGATACGCTGGAGGGGGAGGGGGTGTAGTTAGGACGATAATTGACTTCAAATTCCTAAGACGGAATTTTAGTGTTTGAAGACTTCACATGCTGTATATTCACACACACACACACACACACAAACACACACATACACACACACACACACACACACACACACACACACACACACACACACACACACACACACATGCACACAAACGAACAAACAAACAAACAAAAACAAAAAAACAATGCTCAATGCCAACTGAAACATGAAAATGAAGGGAGACGAGGAGGTGGAGGGTGAGTAGGAGAATGGGTATGAGGAGGAAGACGAAGTAAAAGAAGAAGAAGGAGAAGAGAAAGAGGAAGAGGAGGAGGAGGAGGAGGAGTAGGAGGAGGACAAAAGGGGTGGGGGGCGGCACCACTCCCATCTCAGTGTTGATGATGGATTATAACCATAACTCGCATTGTAACTCAGCTTTTTTTTTTTTTTTTTTTTTTTTTTTGTAAAAGAGGCACAGACGGCTTTCTCTGATATATATTTTATTACACCAGATGGCTGTTTATGAGTTGAGGATGAGTTATGAGTTGTCAGGTAAGACGAGGAGGTGAAGGAGGAGGAGGAGGAGGAGGAGGAAGAGGAGGGGAGGACGACGAGGTGAAAGAGGAAGAGGGGGTGAAAGAAGAAGAGGAGGTGAAAGAGGAGGAGGAATAGGGAGAGGAGGAGGAGAAGGCGGTGGTAGTGAAGGGGGGAGAGTGAGAAGGAGGACGTGGAAATGAGAGAGAAGGAAGTGAAAGAGATAAAAGAGGGGGACGAGCGAAAGGAGCAGATAATAAATGTAAAAAAAAATAAATAAATAAATAAAATATATATATCACCAAGAAACAAAGATGGAGAAGGAGGAGGAACAGCAGGAGGAGGAAAATGAAGAGGATAAATAGAAAAGGAAAAAAAAGAGGAAAAGGAGGAGATTAAAGAACAACAAACAAGCGGGACAAGGCAAAAGAAGAAACAAGGAGAAGGAGGAGGTGGAG
>NW_028234429.1:25454021-25459021 GCF_977035675.1 Penaeus japonicus | reverse complement strand
TCCACACGACAACCTTGCAGTCTATCAACGTAGCATAACAGCAATAACAACAACAACAACAACAAAACGAATCAATAAAGCCCATTTCCTCGCCTCCCACCCCCACTCCCCCTCCCCCTCCCCCTCCCCCCCCTCTCCCTCTCCCCCTCCACCTCTCTTTTATCTCTCTCTCTTCATATAGGCCTAAGTTTTCCTAGAATATAATGGGACATGTGTTAGCCATCGCCATCAATACGTAATAAGGGATTCTTCTTTAATATTCCGGGGAATTTGCATGTTTATTGCGAGGGTTGTTTTGGCAGGTGCTTGTGTGTTTGTGTGTATGTGTGTTTCTCTTAGTGTGTGTGTGTTTGTGTGTGTAAGGGTGTTTGTGTGTGTGTGTACTTGAGTGTATGTGTACTTATGTGTGTGTGTGTTTGTTTGTGTTTGTGTGGGGAGCAGTGTTTTTCTGCATCTGAATGCATGTGTGTATCTGTATGCGTGTCCACCAAAAATATCTCTATCCCCGGAAACAAGTAACGAAAAAAAAACGACCAAAGACAAACAAACAAAGAAGAAAAGACGATAATCAAAATCCCCATAAAACCCCTACTAACCTGACATCAAAAACCTCTGCCATCAACGATATTCACTCGTGACCAATCGCTATCGGATATCCCGCTTCTGTACACGGAGCTGCTATCAAGTCCAGTTTATTCAATCAGACAAATGACTAATCGGCTGTGCAGTTCGGTAGATCACAAAGTAATTAGCAAGAGGTTCAATTAGTCTAGTCAGTTGGACGATTATGAAACAGTGCGTTGGGGCGGATGGGGATCCGGTTAGTCAGAGAATTACTGGGAGGATGGGGGTGGGGGGTGGGGGTGAGGGGGGGTGATCGGGAAGGGGGATGATGGAGGGACGAGGGGGGTGGGGGTGCAGTTGTGGGTGTTAGGGGGTTAGAGGTGGGGGAGGGTGTGTGTGTGTAGAGGTGTGTGGAAGGAAGGGTATGTGTGTGTGTGTGTGTGTGTGTGTGTGTGTGTGTGTGTGTGTGTGTGTGTGTGTGTGTGTGTGTGTGTGTGTGTGTGTGTGTGTGTGTGTGTGTGTGTGTGTGTGATATACTCTACATAAAGGAATAGATTTGAAAATGTTACTTTCGATAAATGTAGTACATAGAAGCAGAAAGATGGAAAGAGGGTGAGGGAGAAAAAGGAAAGAGGGGAAAGGGACAGAGATAGATAAAACGGATGTGAGAGAGAGAGAGAGCAAAAGAGAGAGAGATAGATAGAGAGAGACTGAGTTAATCAAGAAAAGAAGCGAGAGAGAATAAAAAAAAAAGCAGACAGCAACAAAAGATTTAGAAAGACCGAACGAAAGATTTTAAAAAGAAAAAAAGGAAGCCCCCCAAAAAAGACCAAAAATCATGAATAATAATAACAATGATAATAAAAATAGAGCGAAAGCAGCAACCAACGCCCAACAACACGAGAATGACAAGCGAGAGAAACCTCACCTTATACACAGTCGTTCTCTGTGCACTTGTTGGCCCTTCCATCTCCGGAGTGAGAAATGGCCTCTTTCCTCCCTCTGTCCAACCTACGCTATGTCCTCGTCACTTGAGGGGAGGGGAGGAGAAGGAGGGGAGAGGGAAGGGGGGGAGGGGAAGGAGAGGCAGGTGAAGGAAGAGGGAGGTGAGAGGGAGGGGAGAGGGTAGGGGAGGAGAGGGAGGAGAGGGAGGTGAAGGAAGATGGAGGAGAGAGGGAGGTGAAGGAAGATGGAGGAGAGAGGGAGGGAAGGAGAGGGAGGGGAGGAGAGAGAGGTGAGAGGGAGGAGGAAGGGGAGAAAGAGGGAGGGGAGTGGGACGGGAGACTGGGTTCGACCTGCCCTAATTGTTCCACGATATTTTCTTCAATTTTTCTGTTTCATTTCCTATTCGTTTTCCTTTGCTTTGTTTATTTATTGTTTTGTCTTCTGTTTATTTACTGATCAACTTGTATATAATGCTATTTATCATTTTGTTATATATTTTCGTTTGTCTTTATTTATTGATTTATTCTTTTCAACTTTGAGGAATTATTTTTCACTTTCAGATTTTTTTTTCTAGAATTCTTTATGACTCCCCCCCCCCCCCAACGCACACAGCTATCTCCATCTGTCAATGTTTCTTTTACTTTTTTTTTCTCTTTTCTTTCAATATTTTTTTTTTCTTTTTTTCTGTATGCATTTTTCTTCGCTACATTTAATTGTTATTTTACTTCTTCCGATTTTTTCAGTCTGTTGCTCTATCCCTCTCCCTCTTCTTCATTATCCTTCTCCATTTCCCTCACTATCCCTCTCTCTCTCTCTCTCTCTCTCTCTCTCTCTCTCTCTCTCTCTCTCTCTCTCTCTCTCTCTCTCTCTCTCTCTCTCTCTCTCTCTCTCTCTCTCTCTCTCCTCTTCCTCCTCCTCCTCTCTCTCTCTCTCTCTCCTTTTCCCTCTCCCTCTCCCTTTCCTCTCTATCTCTTCTCTCTCCTCTCTCTCCTATCTCCTCCTCTCTCTCTCCTCTCTCTCTCTCTCTCTCCTTTCCTCTTCTTTATCTCTCTCTCCCTCCCTCACTCTCTCTCTCTCCTCTCTCTCCTCCTCTCCTCTCTCTCTCTCTCCTCTCTCTCCGCTCTCTCTTCCTCCTCACTCTCTCTCTCTCTCTCTCTCTCTCCTCTCTCCTCTCTCTCTCTCTCTCTCTCCTCCCTCCCTCCTCCTCCCCTCCTCTCTCCCTCCTCCCTCTCCTCTCTCCTCCCCTCCCTCTCCTCTCCCCTCCCTCTCCTCCCCTCCCCTCCTCCCTCCCTCTCTCTCTCTCCCTCTCCTCTCCCCCATCTCTCTCTATCTTCTGCAAGCCCTTCCTTCTTATTCAAGCAACAAGCTCGGTATTCAAATCCCTTGTCCTGAAGAATTTCCTTTGACTAAAAAAGTCCAATCAAGAGTTTGGGAAGTGGGTGACGCAGAAGGAGAAGGAGAAAGAAAGGAGAAGAGGGAGAATGGGAAGGAGAAGGAGAATGAAAGGAGAAGAGGGAGAATGGGAAGGAGAAGGAGAATTAAAGGAGAAAAGAGAGAATGGGAAGGAGAAGGAGAGTGAAAGGAGAAAAGGGAGAATGGGAAGGGGAATGAGAAGGAGAATTAAAGGCGAAAACGGAAAAAGAGAAGGAGAAAAGGGAGAAGGACAGGGATAATGAAATTGAAAGGAGAAAAGGGAGAAGAAGATGATGAAGGAGGAAAGATGGATTAAGGGGAAAGGAGGATAGAGGGGATAGGGGAAAGAGAAGGGGTGAATAAAAGGGGGAAGGAGGGAGTGTGGAGGATCAAGAAAAGAAAAGAGGGATAAGTAAGTCTTAAATGAGAGTATGAAATAGATAAAGATAATCCGTTCATTTATTTCTCTCTCTCGCTCTTTTTTTTTTCTCTCTCTCTCTGTCTGTTTCTCCTTAACTTTTAATCTCTCTGTGTCTCACTCTCTCTCTGTCTCATTCAGTTTCTTCCCCTATCTCCACCCTCTTTCCTCCTTTTCTCTCTCTATCGCTCCTTCACTTTCCCTCTGTCTGCCCACCCCCACCCCCTTCGCCCT
Source organism: Penaeus japonicus (assembly GCF_977035675.1). NCBI lineage: Eukaryota > Metazoa > Arthropoda > Malacostraca > Decapoda > Penaeidae > Penaeus > Penaeus japonicus. The sequence continues at coordinate 25,455,447 of NW_028234429.1, read as the reverse complement.
CTCTCTTTCGCTTCTTCACTCCCCCTCCCTCATCCATTCCCCCTCCCCCCCTCTCTCTCTTTCTCCTTCTCCTTCTCCCTCTCCCTTTCTTCTTGACCTACGTGTTTCCAACATTCCTTACCAATCATCAAAGGCATAGACGAATAGGGGAAAAGGAAAAGAAAGAAGAAAAACTTAGAAAGGGGAAAAGAGGGGATATGAAAGGGATTTTCGAGCCTTGGAACTCTGTGTGTGTGTGTGTGTGTGTGTGTGTGTGTGTGTGTGTGTGTGTGTGTGTGTGTGTGTGTGTGTGTGTGTGTGTGTGTGTGTGTGTGTGTGTGTGTGTGTGTGTGTGTGTGTGTGTATGTGTGTGTGTGTGTGTGTTCGTGAGAGAGAGAGAGAGAGAGAGAGAGAGAGAGAGAGAGAGAGAGAGAGAGAGAGAGAGAGAGAGAGAGAGAGAGAGAGAGAGAGAAGGGGGAAGGGTGGAATAGATGAGAGAGGAGGAGTGAAGAAGCGAAAAAGAGGAAAAAGGACACGTATAAACGAAGAAAGAGAAAACAGAGAGGTAATCACAGTTCACTGAGCAATTTAAAGAGGCAATCACGCCCCCTTAATTTGTCGTAATACCCGGAAGCTCCTGTGGTGTGCAAAAAAAAAAAAAAAAAAAAAAAAAAAACGAAAAAAAACACGAAAAAGAAGGAGGGAGAGTAGGAAAATCACGTAAAAATATCTTTTAACGCTTTAACTTCCCTTTTTAGATAAATAACTCTCCAGCTCCTACTTAATTTCCGTTTAAAGAAGGGAAATGCTTATTTTACATCGTTAATTTTCGGTCAGGTAAACTGGGGTAAAAGCTGATTAGATGTCCGGTGTAATTACGCAAGGGGGTAGATGGATATTGTTGCCAGATTGAGATTATCATTTCTCGCTGATGTTGTACTTGCAAAATTCATGCACAAAAGCACATTCGTATTTCTTTTTTTCTTTTTTTTAAATAATACCTCTCATTATTATTATTTTTTGTGTGTGTATTTCTCTTTAGTCCACACACCGACACAACCACAAAGATAAACACACACACACACACACACACACACACACACACACACACACACACACACACACACACATACCCCCACACACACACACGTAGACACTCAGACAAACACATACAAATAACCATTTGCAATATTGCCTTTTGGAGCCTCCCCGACAATAGACAGCGAATAAAATGTCCGCAGAGTTCAACAGCCTCCACAATTTGTCTTCCGGTGTAAGCAGTCGCTCTCCTGTGTAAATTGGTAGGTCTAGATTTACCAAAAGAGAATTGCAACAATATATTCGAGGCAGACAGTCGCGCCAGTATACTTCATTTGTGTATCTATGTCGCTGCCGTTTATCCCTGGGAGTTATAGTGGCTGGAGTTTAATACTCGCGATAGATACAA
>NW_028234429.1:25444021-25446521 GCF_977035675.1 Penaeus japonicus | reverse complement strand
ACGGCGCGGAGGGAAGAGGAGAGGGAGAGAGAGGGGGGGGGATAAGAGGAGGGAGGGGTAGGGATGGAGGGGTTGGAAAGGGTGGGTACGTAAGGGAAATAAGGAGAAAGAGGGTGGGGGGGAAAGAGGGTAGGGAGGGAGGGAGGGGAGGGAGAGGGAAGGGGAAAATAGGAGAGAGGAAGGGGAGGGGAGGGAGGGGAGGGGGATGGGAGCGTTCCCTAGTATTTCGAGAGGAGGTTTAGTAGCTAGCTCTTTCCAAGTACGATCATTTGTTTGTTTGCTTGTTTAAGAGGGCTGTTTACTTACGGTCTCCACTGTGATTCTTTTTATTTGTCGTTTTTGTCTGAGATATTGCAGATTTATTCTGATAATACAATGTTTTCCATTTTTTGTTTTGGTTTTATCGACTGTTGTTGTCATTATATATACGGCTGGTATTGTTGAAAGTCAGTAGCAATAGAACGTTGATATTTATTTATCTATCACTATTCTTCACATAAAAGTCTTCACAAACCCAAACATTTATGCTTATCAGTAAGAAATACCTTATACATTAAAGTAAACACGAGCCATTGTAGCGGTACAGTCTTCGGCATCAAGGAAAATGTTCGCTGAATACGTGACGTGGAGAGGATTTTGATACAAAAAATTATTAATGGCTTTCATATCAAATTCCGATCATCCTAAAATCCTAATCTTGGTCGAGCAGCGTTTTCCTTTTTTTATCGTATTTTTTCTCCTTTTTTTTCTTTTTCCCTTTTTCTCTTTCTTGCATTTAGTTTTTTTCTCTCTCATGGGCGTCTCTTATCTATTATCTTTGATCTAATTTCCGAGACACTATCTTTCTGTTTTTCTTGCGTTTCTTCGTATTCTTTTGTTTTCATTTTCTTTCGTCTTTTTCCTCTTGCTTTCTGAGATTTTTCTTTTTCTTTCGTTTTTTTTTTCATCTTCTTCCTCTTCTTATCGTGGTTGTAATTAGTGAGGCACACAAGTTCATTTTCTTGCCACTGTTCTTTCTATTTGTCTTTTACTGTTTCTATGTGGTTGATTTTTTCTCCCTCTCTAAATAGATGTTTCTTTTTTTATTTCCGGATGGCTGTCTGTCTGTTTTTTTTCTCTGTTTCTCTTTCTGTTTGTCTGTTTATCCGCGTGTCTGAGTGTCTGTCTGTCTATCTTTCTTCCAGTCTATCAGTTTGCACCCTACCCCATCTCTATGTCTCTTTCCTCTTTTTCTTTCTCTGACTCACTCTCTCTCTCTCTCTCTCTCTCTCTCTCTCTCTCTCTCTCTCTCTCTCTCTCTCTCTCTCTCTCTCTCTCTCTCTCTCTCTCTCTCTCTCTCTCTCCCTCTCTCCCTCACATTACATTTTCTGTATTCATTTTTAACCATTTTGCATATTACCACATATTTAAGTTTTTTCCTTCTGTCTCAGTTTACTCGAAGGAATGAAATTACAAAGAGCATTTGATTACCCCCCCCCCCACTCCCCTGTCTCCTCTAGCCTTCTTATTTCAGCATTTCTTATTTTGCCAAGATTTCTTTTACTGTACATAATAACACACAAACACACACACACACACATACATACATACATACATACATACATACATACATACATACATACATACATACATACATACATACATACATACATACATACATATACATATATATATATATATATATATATATATATATATATATATATATATATATATATATTCATTGTCCTTTATTTTTGTATTTTGTTTTTCAAACTTCTCTCTTCCCTGTTATCCGTCTATCCCTCGCTCCCTCTTTCTCTCTCTACACCCCACTTCATTACTCATGCCCCCCCCCCCCCCAAATCCGTCGATCACAACCTCTTCCCTCGCCCCTGATTTTTCACACTCTCCCTTTAACAGACCTCCCCACTCACCCATCCACCCGTTACATTCTCTCTTTCTCTCTCTCTTTCTTCTCTCTCTCTCTCTCTCTCTCTCTCTCTCTCTCTCTCTCTCTCTCTCTCTCTCTCTCTCTCTCTCTCTCTCTCTCTCTCTCTCTCTCTCTCTCTCTCTCTCTCTCTCCAGTCTATTTGACATGCTGACTCTCTTTCTCCTCAGTCTTTCTTGTATACACTCTCTCTCCCCACTCCCTACTCCCTAATCCACCCCACACACCCTTTGTCTCCATCCTACATTCTCCAGTCTATCCTGCAAGGAGTCAACTCATCCTTCCATTTTTCTCCCCATTCGCTAGTTTACCCATATCCACATCGCCCCTTTACTCTCCCCATTGTCCCTTCATGCCCTATCCCCCCCCCCCAAACACACACACACATACCTCCTACTACTCCCAGTCGTGTGGGAGTCCTCCGTTTCTTCATACCCCCCTTCATACTCATACCCTTACCCCCCCCAACACCTATCCCCATCCCCCTTACTCACACCTCCCATCCCCCTAGTCTTACCCCCCCCCCTCCCCCGGTGGTGACGTGTGGCGGGCCATCAGCACGCGTCGCCC